>NC_084954.1:686525-694025 GCF_949316205.1 Platichthys flesus
TGGAATCATCTTCACGTCACCTGGACACGCTAACCTGGTTAAACACGTGATGTACATGGAGGGGGGGCTCCTCAGATCTCCATCCCTCGTGGCCTTCTGCTCCACAGGTGAGGGTGGAGGGAGCTCGTGGTGGAGTCCGATCGGCTGCTGCTCTGTAATGAGACCAGCTTCATGTCTCCAGTGGAGCAGTGAATTAAAGAAAATCAAATCAGGACGTGTGAATCACATTCTGCTGCTGTGACACGAAGACCACTCGTCACAGTGAATCCTCCGGGGTCAGCACAAAGTCCACGTGCACGGCCGGGTCCACACGAGTCCATCAACCACACACACACACACGCACACACACACACACACACATACACCCACACACACACACACACACACACCCCCCCACACACACACACACACACACACACAGCTCCCTCCTTGATATTGTAAGATGCTCGTTTTATTTATATTTCTTGAGGCGAAGTTGGGGACGAGGACAGATTGTCACTGTCTCCTCTGTTGTGTGTGTGTGTGTGTGTGTGTGTGTGTGTGTGTGTGTGTGTGTGTGTGTGTGTGTGTGTGTGTGTGAGTGTGTGTTTACTGTATAAATCTGTGTTGTCACTTCCGATCATCTTTGTGTTGTGCGCTGGCGGCGCTCACGACGCTTCCTTCCACTGGAGTTAACATCAGATGCTGGAGCACTTTATTAGGAACGCCTGTCTGTCACTGAGTAGCTCCTCCCTTCACACATCAGTGCACATCTGTCCACGCAGCATCATCCTGCAGGAGGTCGATGGAGAACGTGTCCGTGCTGAGATGAACACGCTCGATACTCAGACTGACTGTCAGCCATGATTCCAGTGTTTCTTCCTGACTCGATGGTCAGTGAGCTGCTGTCAATCACCCCCCCCCCATACATCTGGTGCTTTATGGTCTGACTGTAAATTATCATAATTAACAGCTGTTTGAAGAAGACTTCAGGACCGACCCTGACGTGACCTCTGCTGCTGTAGAAACATCCTGCTCAAGGTCAGACGTGCCTGTAGCTCCGCCCCCTGTGCTTCTGCAGCATGGCACAGGGATTACATTTTTTTTTTTTCATCATTTGGTTTATTCTCCCAGAGTTCACAGTTTATGGGGAATCATATTTCGGGGACTTGATTGAATCGAGGGCCTGCTCAGCGTTGATTGGCCGTCGCCCTGAATGACGCTCGAACTCCCAGTGAGATGTAGAGAATGGTTCCTGTCAGATCCCACCGGTCTGACCTCTGACCTCTGACCTCTGAGCTGCTGCTCCGGTGTCACAGGGTCCGTTTGTTCCACTGCTCAGGAAACACCACCGTGTGCTGGAAGAACCCGTCGTCTGATTCCCTCAATGCAGAGCAGCCAATTAATGATGGGGAGGCAGGCGGAGGTGTCACATGGTGTGGATGTGTGGATGTGTGGATGTGTGGATGTGTGGATGTGTGGATGTGTGGATGTGTGGCATTGTGCGTCTGATCCGTCACGAAGAAGACGTCCTCATTAACCGCCTGAAAAGATGCAGAGAGAGAGGGAGAGAGAGAGAGAGAGAGACAGAGAGAGACAGAGACAGAGACAGAGACAGAGAGAGAGAGAGGGCGAGCTAATTTGCACTCTTAAGTTCTCCTCCTCCTGCTCCTTGGTCTTTCCTCCCTCTGTCTCTTGGGGGCCCGGGGCCCCTCAATGAGGGACAGTGATTGTGTCCATGGCCTCTCGGCTCTTCTCTCTCTTTCAGCCGCTTGTACCCACATTAATTGGTGCTGCTGGTGAATCGAGCCTCTAACTGTGTGTGAGTGTGTGTCTGTGTGTGTGTGTATGAGTGTGTGACTGAGAGGTAATTGCTGTGAGCTTTAGAGGGCCAGAGTGTTGGTTTAAGGGCCCCTGACCTCTGACCTCTGGGCTAAAAGTCCCCCCTCCTCCTTTCTTTCTCCTGGTGAATGTCTTTCTCGCTCGTACGGCCTCCTCTCTCTCTCTCTCTCTCTCTCTCTCCCTCTCTCTCTCTCTGATGGAGAACAGGTAAAGAAAGAGAAAGGAGAAAGTGACCGAGACATTTATTAATGTGAGTGTTAATTTGACTCCTTGTCTCCTCTCTTCCTTCCCCAACTCCTCATTTTGTTCCCTTTCTCCTCCTAATAAACTTCCTCCTTCTCTCCCTCTCTCCCTCTTCATCTCCCTCTCTTCCTCCTCATCTCCTTTTCTACCTCCTTATGTCCTTCTCCACCTCCTCGTCTCCTTCTCCCCCTCCTCATCTCCTTCTCTACCTCCTCATCTCCTTCTCTACATCTACAGAAACAAACAAGACAGGTTTTTTCTACAGGAGAAGTTTTTACTTGAAACAGAAACATCTGAGGGTGTTAATCTGAACTCGTGTCTGTTTTGTGTTCGTCTTTCAGAGAGAGTTTGTGTGTGTGTGTGTGTGTGTGTGTGTGTGTGTGTGTGTGAGTACCATGTGTTTGCCCACATCAGTGTGTCTGTGTCCAAACTGTCGGCTGACGAAGTTAAACCCCGTCTGACTGTGTAAAGCTTCACTCTGCACTCTAATGTCTCTCTCTCTCTCTCTGTCTCTCTCTCTCTCTCTCTCTCTCCCTCTCTCCCCCCCCCCCCCCCCCCGTGTCCTTCATCGTCCTGACTTCAGTTGCACTCGTGTGTTTTCGTCTCTCGTCTTGTTGACATGCGGCTGCTGACTTTCAGGGAACACAGAGTTTGGCGAAACTAATCCTCAGCACCTGGTTGCTGTGAAACCAACATGACCTCACAGGCACCTGAGCACACAGAGCCGGGCGGAGCCGAGCCGAGCCGGGCCGAGCCGGGCCGGGCCGAGCCGAGTCGAGCCGAGCAGGGCCGAGCCGGGCCGAGCCGAGCCGAGCCGGGCTACTTCACAGTGGATTCAAAAAATATCACCAGCTTAAGACACCAACATGCAAAATGAACAAAAACAGCAAAGACTTAAAATAACCACTAAGATGTTAACTGACTTCATGACTTTACTATTATTACTATCATTATTATTATTATTGTTATTATTAATATTATCAATGTTATTAATATTATTATTATCATTATTATTATTATTATTATTGTTATTATCAGCTCTGACCTGCTGTGCTGTGTGTATCTGTGATAATCCTGAACACAGCGACTGCTCTTCTTCACTTCGATGAGCTGAAGAAGAAGAAGAAGAAGAAGAAGAAGAAGAAGAAGAAGAAGAAGAAGAAGAAGAAGAAGAAGAAGAAGAAGAAGACCGATCAGCCGACTGCAGCAGCCTCGTCTCATCTTACCTGACAGGAAGAGAGACGAATGGACCAAAACTTTCCCACCAAACCACTGTTTACAGAGCTGGGGGGGGGGGGTAAAGAGGCTCATCAGCTTCAGATCAGCGACCTGCAGCTGATCTGAAGCTGAGGCTTTCTTGATGTTTCACTTGAAGACGTGAGCTAAGAAAATCTGTAACGGTTTATTTTAAAATGATGTGTTTCCACTCGCTGTGCAGGAGGCCACACCCTCGTAGACCGAGTCCTCCTGAGGAGGTGGCCCCGAGAACAGCTGAACAGTGTGGTTCCCAATCTCCATGAGATCCCAGGAGGCCTTCAGACGATATCAGGTCTTCAGGAGGTTCTCGACATCCACTGCAGCTGTTTCTCAAGTCATCAGCTCCTACAAAAGATGCATTTCAGAAGGTTCTACATGTAGTTCTGGAAGTTCTAGAGGCCACGGAGAACATTGTGGACGTCCGTTAAAAGGTTCAAGGAGCCCTGGAGGAGATAGTGGGTCGTTAGGAGGTCCCAGGAGTCCTTCAGGAGGTCTTTAGTGGATCTTTGGGGGATTTACTGGTTAGACACCTACCACCATCTGTAAAACACCAAATGACTGAAGGTCCTTAAAGGACAACTGAAGATGTGAATGTAACTGACACATGACAGACCCACACTGCTATTACACAACTTTAACTTCAGAGTGAACCCAACGACTCAAACACAAAGACACACAAATCGTTTTAATGTCTTAATCCAGAGTAAAAGAAACAATATCTGCTTCACACACACACACACACACACACACACACACACACACACACACACACATACCTGCACATGCGTTCAGGTTGGAGGGAGATGGGGGGGGGGGTCGGGATCTGCTGCAGGTCTAGGAGCGGGAGGTGAGGTGGAGGGGGTGAGGGGGGTGAGGGGGGGAGTAACTTTAGCTGTTAATGATGGTGGTGGTGGTGGTGAGGGGGTGGGGTGGGGGGGTACAAATGACTTGAAGAGAGAGAGGGAACGTAAGACGATCCGGGTCGGACTCACTCTTAAAAGCAACAGCACCTATTGTTCCTGCAGGCTGTGTGTGTGTGTGTGTGTGTGTGTGTGTGTGTGTGTGTGTGTGTGTGTGTGTGTGTTGACAGGATGGCAGGTCGTTATGAATCATCACTATCTCCTCCTTCTCCTCCTCCTCCCTCTCTTCGGCCCCCGAGGGCAACATTAACTTTAGAGCGAGCTGTCATGTTCAAGAGAGGAGCGCTTGTTTTGTTGTACCCAAAGAAAGGAAACACTGTGAAAACATACACATGTACTTAGAGCCACAAAGTATGTAAACAAGCCGTCCGGGGCTGACAGGTACACAGGGCGGAGACGGCGAGGGAGCGTTTGTGTTACGGAGGAAAAAGAGAAACACACACACTCACGTCTGGTAAAGGGGGAAACATGTCAATACACACAAAGAAGAGAAGGGAGCGCTTGTTTTGTTGTGGCCAGGGGAAGAACAACACACACGTACTTAGCGAGGTGAAATATGTTGAGGTTGAGTTTCCGTGGCGGTTGTGTAACCGGAGAGCGAGCACACCGGCGTGGCTCCAGCTCCTCGCACAAGAGGCCGTGTGCCGGGAATCGAACCAGCGACCACGCAGGACCACCAAACCGTCGGTTGGTTTGAATCTCTGATCCTCAGGGAGACGCCTCTACAGCCTCAGATCGACAAACACAAACCGGACGAGAGTTCAATACCCGCTCTGCTGCAAATCGAGGTGCTCGACCAATCAGGAGTCAGAGTCAGCTGTCAATCATTACGTCTCAGCCCATTGATGAACTGATCCCATTCAACAGCTTGATCTGAATCAATGTGACTTTATTAAAAACACTCTGAATCCTGAGGAGCGCTTGTTTTGCTTTTGTTTACTCAAGGGAAAACACAAGTTCTGTACTAAGGGCACCAAAGTATGAAAATATACACAATACAGACACACACAGACACACACAAACAAAGAGTTGGTTTGTTGCTCTGAGAAATGAAAAAACACAGTGTAAACAAAACCAAACTGAGAGAAAACTGATAGCGTGTCAACACACACACACACACACACACACACACACACACACTGCAGTACATTCCCGAGTGGAAGAACAATAGCCATGATTAATTTCTCAGATTTCATGACCGCGTGTCGGAGCGTCGGAGGTGTCAGGCTGTGTGAAAAAAAGAAACAGGAATGACACTGTTGTGAAACAAACACGGGAGCGCCGGCCAACGAAACAAACACACCCTCGCGATGAGATGGCAGAGGTCAAAGGGCGGCTGTCGCAGGAGGAGGGAAGGAGATATGAGAGATGAAATGAAAGAGGGGAGATGAGGGGGGAGGGAAAGAAGGAGAGAGAGAAGAGGAAACACAACAGTTGCTCTGTTAACACACGTTCAGATGAAAACTCACGTTGTGTTTCTGTTTGTGACACAAAAGTACAAACAAATTTTCATTTCCCACTTTTCATGAATGGACAAAGAGATGAAGCATGAGAGGAGTTGAGTCTCTACTCACTGTACTGGGATCAGCTGCAGGGGGGAGGGGGGGTCAGGATGGAACAGAGAAGTCCTCACGTCCCTGTTGTTGGACATGAGACAGTCTGCAGGACGCCATGGAAGCAACTGTGTGTGTTAAACTGTGACTTTGTCGACACTGAAGAACAAACACAAACTGTTGTTACTTCAACACGTGTGTGTTTTTATTGTTTATTAAAGGTTTTAAAAGATGTTGATGAATCACTTCAAGCTGCGACAGGTGAGATGAACCGATTAGTTAGTGCAGGTAAAAAAGATATATGTGTGTGTTTATTCTACACACACACACACACACTCACAGCTGCAGTGATCTATCTGCCAACTGTGTTTGTGTTTGTGTTGTCTTTGTCAGGACATACCTGTTTGAAACTGATAAAGACTCCCCACTCTTAGTGTGTGTGTGTGTGTGTGTGTGTGTGTGTATGTGTGTGTGTGTGTGTGTGTGTGTGTGTGTGTCTGTGTGTTTGTGTGACAGGTCCTTGTTCCAGGTGAGTTACTTTCCCAACGAGTCGAAGACGAAGAGGAGGAAGTTTTCTCTTCATGAATGAGAGCTTTGTTTATGCTGGAGTGTGTGTGTGTGTGTTTGTGTGCGTGTGTGTGGGGGGGTTTTGTGTGTGTGTGTGTGTGTGTGTCAGTGAACAGATATGTGTTGACTGTCGGCCTCTTCCTCCCATGAAACATTATCATTTTGCTGCATTCAGGCGTCTTTACACAACTGAACTATTTGTGTTCATCAGATGTTGTAAAAGTGATATATACATTTATATATAAATGTCTTTATATATATATGTATATGTACATATATATGTACATATATATGCATACATATATATGTATATATGTATATATATATACATATATATATACATATATATATATATATATGCATATATATGTGTGTTTTATTCTGTCTCTACTTCCTGTGATTGGTCCAAAGGTCCAAACCATCCAATCAGCCTGAGGAGCTTCTCACATCTGATAATTAGGTTCAGATTAAGAAGGTGATTACATAATTAATGTCAAACCAACCAACCAATCAGAGGCCGAGCTCAGCGGCTCATGTGTCACCTGACGTGTTGTCATTTGAATCCAGGACATTCTTCTCCCGTTCATGAAAAACAATAATGACGTCAAACGTTGCTAAACAGTCTGAACTAAAGGTTTGTCAACAGTCACAACGAAACAAGCGCTCCTCCTGAAAGAAACCACAGATAGCTCCTCCTCCTCTGCTCTCGTCACTCTGATCCCAGAGCAGACGTTCCCTCCCAACACCAATGACAACAACAAATCAAACACACCCTGAGCACAAGCAGCCTTTTGTCTCGTTACAAAGTGAGAAGTGAGTCTCATAGACTTCTATAGACACTACCAGTGGAGTCGCCCCCTGCTGGTCAGAGAGAGAACACAGGTTTCAGGCACTTCGACATAAGCTTCACTTCCAGACTCAGGGTCAAAGTCCTGGTTCTGCACTGAAGGTGAGACTCAAACCCAGAGTCGGTCTCTTTCCTATGTGTGTCCTGCTCGGTGCCATGTTCAGGACCAGCTCGCAGACAGAGGGACATAGAGGGACATAGAGGGACATAGAGGGACATAGCTGCTCTGGCTCTGTCCTGACAGCTACGGATGTGACATCATTTGTTTATTTAAAGGTAAATCAGAGACGTC
>NC_084954.1:696525-736525 GCF_949316205.1 Platichthys flesus
AAGCTGAAGTATTTTCTCTGCTTTTCTTTCTGTGTTGTTCTCATGATCGCTTCACGGTGACGTTATGTTTCATGTCTGTTTGTGGATCTATGAAAAACATCATGTGATGTTGTGAATGACACGTTGTGTTAAAACACTGAGTTGTGTCCTGTTTGTGTCTGTGAGCTTGTGTTTGTGGAAACTGCCGATGACAAATAACATCTGAATTATGTAAATACCAAGAGCTCACAGGTAAATAACCTCATAGAGTAGTTGTTTCCAGACATGTTCCTCACATGTTCATCACATGTTCCTCAAATGTCCCTCACATGTCCCTCACATGTTCCTCAAATGTCCCTCACATGTCCCTCACATGTTCCTCAGGTGTTCCTCACATGTTCCTCACATGTTCCTCAAATGTCCCTCACATGTCCCTCACATGTTCCTCAGGTGTTCCTCATATGTTCCTCACATGTTCCTCACATGTTCTTCACATGTTCCTCACATGTTACTCAAAAAGATGAACTCCATATGTTTCCTTCAACCATCTGATTGGGTCGTGTCCTGGGAACCACTGGAGGTTTTCAGGACACGTTTGACTTAGAGGACACTTGAAGGACACTTGGAGGACACTTGGAGGACACTTGAAGGACACTTAGAGGACACTTGGAGGAGACTTAGAGGACACTTAGAGGACACTTGAAGGACACTTGGAGGACACTTGGAGGACACTTGAAGGACACTTAGAGGACACTTGGAGGAGACTTGGAGGTTGACCCTGAACTCTTTGGGATAATTCAATGTTCTGACCTGGATCATCTTGGAGCGACGAGAACGTTTCTGAACGTCCATTAACGTCATGAACATGTAATAACTATGTCATAAATATGTCATAAACATCATAAAGAAATGTTACTCAGCACCAAGGCTGCAGACCAGCTGATAATTACACACCTCCAGCAGGTTAACACACACTGTCGCACACACAGACACACACACAGAGGAATGTGAAGAGAGAGAACTGCTGTTGACCTCCTTCTTTCTTTTGTCTCTTTGCCCTGAGTGTGAGATACATGATCCAACCTAAACTTTACCAACACACACCGTTTCTGCAGACTCTATATATGAGGTTGATTCTCAAGGAAGACGCTGCAGCACACACACACACACACACACACACACACACACACACACACACTAACTCACATTCCTGGAGGACAAAGACAGAGGAGTGAGGTCTGTCAGAGTCAAATGTCAAACTGCGCTGAGCTGCTGTTTGCTAAACACTCCTCTGGTAATGACTTCAGAAAGCACAGCAAAACATGCTCTCTCTCTCTGTGTGTGTTATAGTTCAGTGTGTGACTGTGTGTGTGTGTGTGTGTGTGTGTGTGTGCAGAGAGAGAGAGAGAGAGCAATTGGGCGTAAAAGAGGAAGACAGAGCTGAACTTTAAGCTCTTGAGGAATAAGTACTTCTAATTGGTTTGAATTGAAAAACATCAACAGACAGATAGATGGGGTGATGAAGAGTTAGAGAGAAGAGTGTAACAAATGAAAAGAGGGAAGCGACAGGAGGACGGAGAGGAAGGTGTGTGTCTGACTGTGAGCGTCCGCTGGTGAAAACTTATTTTGTTTTGATTTCACAATGTTTCTAAAATCTTCTGATCAAATGTGTGAACAGATTCATGAGACAGAAACTCAGACACACAAAACATTTCCAGAAGTTTTAAGCGACAGTCAGAGTGGAGACATTTGGTTTGTGTCCCATCTTTTTTTATTGTGTTTCTTTTTGTTGTTGTGTAATGTGTTGTGTTGTATCTTAATGTTGTGCTGGATATTGTTGTGCTTCCTCTGGGCAGCACAAATGTCAGCTCCACAACAGCCTGTGTTTAAAAGTTCCTTCAGAATCATGTAGAAACATTGGGTGTTTTGTTGTGCTCAGTTGTGTTGTTGTGTTCGGCTGTGTTGTCTTGTTGAGTTGTGTTCAGTTTTGTTCAGTCGTTGTCAGTCGTGTTGTCCTGTTCAGTCGTGTTCAGTCGTGTTGTCGTGTTCAGTCGTGTTCAGTCGTGTTGTTGTGTTCGGCTGTGTTGTCGTGTTCAGTTGTGTTCAGTCGAGTTCAGTCGTGTTCAGTCGTGTTCAGCTGTGTTGTCGTGTTCAGTCGTGTTGTCGTGTTCAGTCGTGTTGTTGTGTTCAGTCGTGTTGTTGTGTTCAGTCGTGTTCAGTTGTGTTCAGCTGTGTTGTCGTGTTCAGTCGTGTTGTCGTGTTCAGTCGTGTTGTCATGTTCAGTCGTGTTGTTGTGTTCAGTCGTGTTCAGCTGTGTTCAGTCGTGTTGTTGTGTTCAGTCATGTTCAGTCGTGTTGTCGTGTTCAGTTGTGTTCAGTTGTTTTCAGTCGTGTTCAGTCGTGTTCAGTTGTGTTCAGCTCTGTTCAGTCGTGTTCAGTTGTGTTGTCGTGTTCAGTCGTGTTGTCGTGTTCAGTCGTGTTGTCATGTTCAGTCGTGTTGTTGTGTTCAGTCGTGTTCAGTTGTGTTCAGCTCTGTTCAGTCGTGTTCAGTTGTGTTGTCGTGTTCAGTCGTGTTGTCGTGTTCAGTCGTGTTGTCATGTTCAGTCGTGTTGTTGTGTTCAGTCGTGTTCAGCTGTGTTCAGTCGTGTTATTGTGTTCAGTCGTGTTCAGTCGTGTTCAGTTGTGTTCAGTCATGTTCAGTCGTGTTCAGTTGTGTTCAGTTGTGTTCAGTCGTGTTCAGTCGTGTTCAGTCGTGTTCAGTTGTGTTCAGTTGTGTTCAGTCATGTTCAGTCGTGTTGTTGTGTTCAGTCGTGTTCAGTTGTGTTCAGTCATGTTCAGTCGTGTTGTCGTGTTCAGTTGTGTTCAGTTGTGTTCAGTTGTGTTCAGTCATGTTCAGTCGTGTTGTTGTATTCAGTCGTGTTCAGTTGTGTTCAGTCATGTTCAGTCGTGTTGTCGTGTTCAGTTGTGTTCAGCTCTGTTCAGTTGTGTTCAGTTGTGTTGTCGTGTTCAGTCGTGTTCAGTCATGTTCAGTCATGTTCAGTCGTGTTGTCCTGTTCAGTCGTGTTCAGTCGTGTTGTCGTGTTCAGTCGTGTTCAGTCGTGTTGTTGTGTTCGGCTGTGTTGTCGTGTTCAGTTGTGTTCAGTCGAGTTCAGTCGTGTTCAGTCGTGTTCAGCTGTGTTGTCGTGTTCAGTCGTGTTGTCGTGTTCAGTCGTGTTGTTGTGTTCAGTCGTGTTGTTGTGTTCAGTCGTGTTCAGTTGTGTTCAGCTGTGTTGTCGTGTTCAGTCGTGTTGTCGTGTTCAGTCGTGTTGTCATGTTCAGTCGTGTTGTTGTGTTCAGTCGTGTTCAGCTGTGTTCAGTCGTGTTGTTGTGTTCAGTCATGTTCAGTCGTGTTGTCGTGTTCAGTTGTGTTCAGTTGTGTTCAGTCGTGTTCAGTCGTGTTCAGTTGTGTTCAGCTCTGTTCAGTCGTGTTCAGTTGTGTTGTCGTGTTCAGTCGTGTTGTCGTGTTCAGTCGTGTTGTCATGTTCAGTCGTGTTGTTGTGTTCAGTCGTGTTCAGTTGTGTTCAGCTCTGTTCAGTCGTGTTCAGTTGTGTTGTCGTGTTCAGTCGTGTTGTCGTGTTCAGTCGTGTTGTCATGTTCAGTCGTGTTGTTGTGTTCAGTCGTGTTCAGCTGTGTTCAGTCGTGTTGTTGTGTTCAGTCGTGTTCAGTTGTGTTCAGTCATGTTCAGTCGTGTTGTCGTGTTCAGTTGTGTTCAGTTGTGTTCAGTCGTGTTCAGTCGTGTTCAGTCGTGTTCAGTTGTGTTCAGCTCTGTTCAGTTGTGTTCAGTTGTGTTGTCGTGTTCAGTCGTGTTCAGTCATGTTCAGTCATGTTCAGTCGTGTTGTCGTGTTCAGTTGTGTTCAGTTGTGTTCAGTCGTGTTCAGTCGTGTTGTCGTGTTCAGTTGTGTTCAGTTGTGTTCAGTCGTGTTGTTGTGTTCAGTCGGGTTCAGTCGTGTTCAGTCGTGTTCAGTTGTGTTCAGCTCTGTTCAGTCTTGTTCAGTTGTGTTGTCGTGTTCAGTCGTGTTCAGTTGTGTTCAGCTCTGTTCAGCTCTGTTCAGTTGTGTTCAGTTGTGTTGTCGTGTTCAGTCGTGTTCAGTCGTGTTCAGTCATGTTCAGTTGTGTTCAGCTGTGTTGTTGTGTTCAGTTGTGTTGTCGTGATCAGTCGTGTTCAGTCGTGTTCAGTCGTGTTCAGTCGTGTTCAGTTGTGTTCAGCTGTGTTGTTGTGTTCAGTTGTGTTGTCGTGATCAGTCGTGTTCAGTCGTGTTCAGTCGTGTTCAGTTGTGTTCAGCTGTGTTGTGGTGTTCTGTGGTGTTGTTGTACACTTGCCACTCGTCCTCCACTCGTCCTCCACTCGTCCTCCACTCGTCCTCCTGTGTCTCAGCTCTATTTGTTTCCGTCTCTATTTATTTCTCCACACTTTGCTGCCGAGGTACAAACAGCCGGTGGTACGTATGTAAATCCGGTTAGCTTCACATCAAGGCGTGACATTTCAGAAAAGTGAAATAAATTGATATGGTCCAATTAGATTGAATCTGATGTTAGCTCGCCGCCGTCCTCCACCCCCCCCCCCCTCTCAGCCTCTCGCCTCGTCCCAAATTGCTTTGCATTTGCCTGCGTGCGTTCAGAGTCTTAATTATATGGTTTGTGTGGCGGCATTTGGCTGAAACAGCGAGGAGCTGGTGAGAGTCGCCGCGCGGCGGTTAGCCTGCGTGGCTATGAGGCAGCTAAAAGCTTATCCTGGCAGGGGAGAGGGGAAGGAGAGGGGGAAGGAGAGGGGGAAGGAGACGGAGGAGAGGGAGCCGACCGGGCCTCTCTCTTTCTCTATCTATCTTTCTATATCTCCCTCTCTCCATCCATCTATCAATCTATCAATCTATCAATCTATCTATCTATCTATCTATCTATCTATCTATCTATCTATCTATCTCTCTCCCTCTCGCCCTCTCTCCCTTTCTCCCTCCCTCTCTCTCTCTCTCTCTCTCTCTTTCTATCTATCTATCTTTCCATCTTGGTGGATCGATGACTCCTTCTCACATGAAACCTTTTCATCCCTGAGCTGCAGCTCTTTAACTTGCCTCTTCCTCTTCTTCTTCTTCTTGTTCTTCTTCTTGTTCTTCTTCTTCTTCTTCTGTGGTTTTAGCAGAAAAATAACTTTTTTTCTTTGCCGTGAATTTGGTCGGGAGCAGTGTGACCTCTGACCCCCGACCAGTCCACGCTGTGGTCGGTCCTGAAGACATTTTGTTTAAAAAGTCTCAACATGTTTGAACCAAATGTGGCAACAGAAATGTCGACAACAGATGGAAAACAACAACACACACACACATACACACACACACACACACACACACACACACACACACACACACACACACACACACTGTGGTTTGTTTGTGGCCGTCATGTTGAGGGAACACAGCGTCATTGATTTTTCTGATTCCCCGTCGTCGACAGCAGATGTAACACACACACAAACATGTTTCTATAGGCAACAAACATTCATATCTACACATATACATATAGTACACACACAAACACACACACCGCTCTATCTCGACCTGCTGACAGCTGATTGGTGGATTCGACAAGGTGACTAAAAGCAGCAAAGTAATCTTCTCTCATTATTTCAATTACCAGGCTAAACGCAGCAATCAGCCGCATAATGACGGCTGCTAGGCGAGAGAGGGCGAGAGAGGCTCGGGGGGAGTGCAAGAGAGCGAGAGAGAGAGGGAAAGAGAGGGAGAGAGGGGGGGCGCAGAGAGAGAGCGAGAGGAGGGGGGAAGCAGGAGACAAAAAGGGAAAAAATATTTGCATTGATCTCCGAGAAAAACACCCAAAGAGACAAAGGGAGGACAAGGGAGGGCGAGCAAGGTAGAGCGAGAAGAGAGAGAGAGAGAGAAAGAGAGGAAAATATTTGTATTGATTTCAGAGCAAGAAAAGACACAATCTGCTCGACGGGAGGAGAAGAGAGAGAAAAGAGAGCGGCTATCGACGGCAGCATTTGCAACGATTTTCTTAGTGGGGATACACATTCAGTCCGAGTGCAACACAGAGCAGAGCAGAGGGGGGGGGGGGGGGGGAGAGAGGGGGGGGGAGAGAGACATGTGAAGAGAAAGAGAAATTATGAAAATATTTGCATTGATTCCTGTTGGAGGAGAAGAGTGTTTTGTGAGAAGTGATTCTTCACCGAATGTGGAGTTTCTACAAACAAAGAACAACATGGAGAGGAGGAGGAGGAGGAGGAGGAGGAAGAAGAGGAAGAGGAAGAGAAAGAGGAGGAGCATAAGGATGAGGAGGAGGAGGAGGAAGGTATGAGGGAAGAGAGAGAGAGAGAGAGAGAGGGAGAGGGAGAGGAGAGGAGAGAACAGTGAATAGGAGGATGATGGATTTAAAAGTAAACTCACCTGAGGAGGAGTCCACTGATGATGGTGATAATGGGATGGAGGAGGAGGTGGAGGAAGAAAAGTGAGGAGGAGGAGGATGAGGAGGAGGGGGAGCACAAGAGGATACTGCTGAAGTGAATGAGAGGAAGAGGAAGAGGGAGGAAGGAGGAATGATGAGGGGATGAACATGGAAAAGTGAAGGATGGAGGAGGTGATGAAGTAGAGACAAAGAGAGAAATGAAGAAGAGAGAAAAGAAGGATAAGATAAAAACTGAGATAATCCAAGCTTCAATAATCTTGACTCAATGTGTTGTCCATCTGGATATTACCCATGATCCTCTGCTTCCTGAGGCTGAAGAGCTGCAGCTGTAACAGATCCACCAACTGTTCAGAACTCTTCATGTTTCAGTTTCCTGCTGAATCCTGGAGATAAACTCTGGTTGTTAAAAACTGATCTCAGTTCAGCTTCACTCTTCAGCTGCAGCTGGTTGTGTCTGTGACTCTCAGTCAGTTGTTCTCAGGAGATGGAACCCACTCAGCAGGGAACAGACGCTCAGGGAGAGAAGAGGAAACTCTCTCTCGTTCACACTGAACATCAGACTCACTTCATCCAGCTGCTGAAATATTCATGTTCCATTCACATGTAGAAGACTTTAATAAAGACAAATAATAGAAGTTGAGTTTGACTAAAGCTGATCAGAAAATATTTTGTAATGAATTCTAACAAATAGAAAATAAAAAATATTTATTTATACCTCAGTTTGATTGACAGGGCGGGCAGATGCTGCTCTATAAACAGGTAACCTGATCTACGGAGCCCATCTGGTCTCAGCTCTGTTCAATTCACACTTCACACACACACACACACACACACACACACACACACACACACACACACACACACACACACACACAAACACACACACACACACACACACACACACACACGGCGCCTGCACATGGACAAATATGGACCAGTATGAAACAAATATGGAGAGGACACACACAGTGACTCGTTAACACACATACATAAACACACACGTGGCATGTGCGTCTGTGGAGTCCTGCGATGAGGTGGTGGTGCTGGTGGTGGTGGTGGTGGTGGTGGTGGTGCTGGTGGTGGTGAGGTGAGGTGTCACCTGAGCAGGTCTGGGCCGCAGCCCACAGGACGCAGGTTTGTGTTGTGGTGATTCAGTGAGAAGTCAGAACCGTCCAGGTGACACCTCACGTCACCAGACGAGTGTTCTCGCCTCGATGGATCGGGGGGGTGAGACCTCGGTGTGACAGGATGCTCAGATCGCTGCTGTCCAACACAACCACCCAGATCGTACCACATCAGTGTGACACAAGCAGCACACAAAGAGGTCACGCACACACCTGCACACAGGAAACCTCCTTCCTCCACTTCTTCTGAAAGTGACCCCATTAAAACGTGGAACTTATTGTAGAAACTAGAATTAATAAGATGTGATGACATGTGAGACAAACACACACAAACCAACAAAGAGACGCAAAACGACCTTGAGACAAAATGTCTCCGAACTCGTCCGCTCTGCTCGTGACCGAGTGTGACACTGACTCATGAATTTATTAATGGCGGCTGACTGAGATAAAGATAGTTGGTCAGACGGACTCTTCCTCGCATTCTGCTGCTGACACTAATGGTTACCCAGGATGCACTGGGGCACCCGACGCACAGCAAGGCCAGGCTCATCCCCCCTCCTGCTGTTGCCACGGTTACCTCAGTTAGAGGACACACAAACAGCTGATTGTGTTGGATTTGTGTTCCCCTGTAACTAAACACTGGAAACCAGTTTGTTCTTTACAGAAACATTTCTTATTTTTCTAAATTTGTCGTAATTAGCAATTTTTTTATTATTTATTATTATTATATATTTGTATTTTCCTCTTATGGATCTTTACCTGGTTTACTTCATGTAAAACACACAACACGTCAATTCCATCTCAATCACAACAGTGACTTATGAAGTTGTGTCATCGTGTTGAAGCAGATGAAAGGATGAAAGAATGAAAACGTTCAAATTAAAGGAGTTTCATTAGTTCTGGATCAGCTGATTGGCTTCCTCCTCTTTTCTAAAATATCACAAACCGACTGTTGTGTGAAAAATATTAACGGGGGTTCAGTGATGACGCCCACAGGCCGGCCCTCTGTGAGCTAATGCTAAATGTCAGCTACCACCACATGCTAACAGCTAACGGCTAACCAGTCATTATGAACAGCAGCCTCTGCTTCACCCTGAAAGGACTTATCATGTTGTTTAGCCATTAGCATACGCTAGCACGCCGCCCTAGCATGGCGCCGAGCTGGCCCTGTGGCGCGCTGGCATTTCAAACCAGTAATTATCACAAACTGGTCCCAACTGCTGCTTAGCCTCGGCCGGGGGTCAGAGGAATTATGGGAGAATGAGTCCTGAGAGTCAGGAAGGGGCGTGGCCAGCCGGCCGCGGAGCGCTTTGTTTTGGATAATGATAGATTCCAGCCGCTCGTTCACCTCTTCACTTCCTGCCTCCTTTCATACTTCCTTCACTCCTCAACCTCCCCCACTCCCTCCCTCCTTTCTTCACTCGCTCGCTCCCTCCTTCCTTCCTTCTCTCGCTCACTCGCTCCCTCCTTCCTTCTCTCGCTCACTCGCTCCCTCCTTCCTTCTCTCATTGCTCGCTCCTTCCTTCTCTCGCTCACTCCTTCCTTCTCTTGCTCGATCCCTCCCTCCTTCCTTCTCTCCCTCCATCCTTCCTTCCTTCTCTCGCTCACTCCTTCCTTATCTTGCTCGCTCCCTCCCTCCTTCCTTCTCTCGCTCCCTCCTTCCTTCTCTTGCTCGCTCCCTCCCTCCTTCCTTCTCTCGCTCCCTCCTTCCTTCTGTTGCTCGCTCCATCCATCCTTCCTTCTCTCGCTCCCTCCTTCCTTCTCTTGCTCGCTCCCTCCCTCCTTCCTTCTCTTGCTCCTTCCTTCCTTCTCTTGCTCACTCCCTCTATCCTTCCTTCTCTCGCTCACTCGCTCCCTCCTTCCTTCCTTGCTCACTCCATCCTTCCTTGTCTCGCTCACTCGCTCCCTCCTTCCTTCCTTCTCTTGCTCACTAGCTCCCTCCTTCCTTCTGTTGCTTGCTCGCTCCCTCCTTCCTTCTCTTGCTCGCTCCTTCCTTCTCTCGCTCCCTCCTTCCTTCTCTTGCTCGCTCCCTCCCTCCTTCCTTCTCTCGCTCCCTCCTTCCTTCTCTCCCTCCCTCCTTCCTTCCCTTGCTTGCTCCCTCCATCCTTCCTTCCTTCTCTCTCCCTCCTTCCTTCTCTTGCTCGCTCCCTCTCTCCTTCCTTCTCTTGCTCCATCCTTCCTTCTCTCTCTCACTCGCTCCCTCCCTCCTTCCTTCTCTCCCTCCTCCTTGTTTACAACAAACATTTCCAGTAAACATAATAACAGAGGGCACCAACCTGTTGCTAGGCGACAGTTACAGGAACAACAGCGACGCTGACTGAGTGTGTGTTTGTGTGTGTTTGTGTGTGTTTGTGTGTGTGATGATCGCCGAGCTGCAAACAAACAAACAAACAAACAAAGTTCCTGTAGAGACCAGATGAGTCCCTCTCCTTCCTCCCTCCTGACGCTCCTCATCCCAAACTGTCTCCAGCAGATCATCCAATCACAGCTCACGATTCATGTTTGTGTAGAAAATGTGTTGATGTGTCACGAATGTGCACGTTTACTGATGTGTGTACAGATCTGTGAGGAGGTGTGTACATCCACCTGGAAGTGTGTGGTTATTAATCAGGTGTGACTCAGTCGGTTCAAGCTGTTTTATGTTTACCACAAACAGTACTCAGTGATACTTGGTGGGAGTTTAGATGCAGCACTTTTACTTGTAATAGAGTATTTCTATATTGTAGTATTAGTACTTTTACAGGAGCAAAGAATTAGAGAGTATTTCTTCGACCAATGGAGACAAATAGAAAAAAAGATTTTCACAGCATCTGGTTAGAGTGAAGCTGATGACAGAGGTCAAAGGTCACAGACGGCTTCTTAATTTACACAGGCCACACACACACTCTCACACACACACATGCACACGCACACACCAAATGCACTATATAGTAGGTGAACTATCAATTTACATGTGGATCAGTGAACGACTTGCTCTCACACTTAGACTACACACACACACACAAACACACACACACATCTTGATGAAGACTGAAGCTGTCAACACGCCATCTGAAAGCACACACACACACACACACACACACACACAGACACACACACATTCCTTCAGCTGCTGCTCACAGAGTTGAAACCTCTGAATTCACAGATGGCCCTTTTCAACTCAGCGTAATCTTTTTTTACCCGTCAACCTTTATACGTCTGTGGACGTTGACAAAATCCAGTTTCCCCTCTTTCATCATCGACTCGTGAATCGACTCGTGAATCGACTCGTGAATCGACTCGTGAATTCCTCTCACACAAAATCAGCTCCACAAATTCTAAAGTGGCGACACCAGGACTGTGAGTGTTCACCACGTCCTCGTGACGAGGCTTCGATGACACATCCCAGTTTAACCTGCAGAGAACCAGTGTTTCCCATTTCAAGGATCTTTCCTTAAACCTCACATTACATTACATTACATTACATTACATTACATTACATTACATTACATTACATTTCAATACGTGCACCAGACCATGAGGAACAAACCAGAACAACAAGAATCAAGAAATAACTCTTTTCTTGAAGAAGCCGAATGACACAGGTCTATAAGTCCGGGACATGTCAGTGCTACTAACTGTTTAGTTTGAACTTGTATTCAAGCTGTGATCTGAAGACGTGTCTTCAGGCTGGAGGACGATGTGTGGACTTCCTGTCCTGAGCTCCATGTGGAGCTGGTTCCACCGTTCCGGAGCCGGGACAACAAACAGTTGTGATGTTGTTGAGTGTTTTGTGTTTAGATCACAGTGACCGAACATCTAGCACAAACATTTCCACCTCATATAGAAGCTATTCATCATTTAACAGTTTATGAACTATAACATAAACTGTATTGGCGATGGTGTTCATAAGTGAATGATTAGGTCTTGGCAATAAAACGGTGTAGAAATGAAAAAACTTCTGCTTATCAAAATGATTTCAACTAATTATATTTTAGATCAAAATGTAAAATTAAAGACGGGTTTTCACACAGAGTCTGAACCAGTAAGCTCCTGTTCCTCACTGCCCAGGTGCATCATGGGACTTTGTGTGAAGCAGTGAAAGGTTTGTTTTCCCATCAGCAGCAGGAGCAGCTCTCTCTCCTGGACTCACTCCCAGTGATAGACTCTCCACCACCAGTTTGCACTAAATAGTGAATATTGTGAGTGATGAACTGCTTCAGGTCGATGCAGCTGAGGCCTTCTCCTCCTTTAATGACTCGGGAAGACATTTATTAAAGTGAGTGGGCAGGAAATCGATCCTAACCAGACTGCAACCACATTACTGCCTCAGCCACGTGTGTGTGTGTGTCTGTCTGTGTGTGTGTGTGTGTCTACCCAACAGACCACAGTGGACAGAAATCTGTTTTGTTACATTATCTACTGCTGCATTCATATTTAGATCAAATGTGGGAGATTTGGGAATTTATTCACAAAACAAACAAGATAATCAATAAAACTCAAAACACAGATAATTATTGATATAAACATCATAATAAAGCAGAAACAAAATAAACACACCTGCATTTTACTTCATTTAACAATTGCAAAAAATGCAACACAGACATTTTAAATGATTTTATTTTACAAATTTGCAAAATCTTCCCCGATATTAAATCATTTAAAATCAGCAAAAGAGAATCTGTATTCTTTATGATAATGTTAATGTTAATGCTAATGTGCTCCCCCTTCTGAAGATCTAGGTCCGAAGGTCCTGTTTGGTAGTTTCACATCAAGCTGAGATATTTATATAGATCGGACATAGTGTCAATATATTTAAATAAATTTAAGTCATAATTCAACATCACAACCAACAATCTGTATAATAACACAACTGACAACATCTGTGGAAGTTGGAAGCTTCATGTTGGTGAACGGTCATTGAACTTTTCCTTTTGAACCCTATGAAGCCTCAGTGCTCAGAAATCCCATGTACCCTGAACCCAGCACATAACAGCAAGGCACACTAGCAGACCTGAGACCTGAGACCTGTGTGTGTGTGTGTGTGTGTGTATCTGTGTGTCTGTGTGTGTGTGTGTGTGTGTATGTGTGTGTGTGCTTTGTACAGAGACACTTAGGCTGCAGTAAACACTCATCTCTTATTAACACACCACATCTCTAAAACATGAAGCTCCATCCACATCAGGCTTCCAGGGAAATATCCAACACCCACACACTTACACACACACACCACACACACACCACCCACACTCACACACACACACACACCACCCACACTCAATCACACACACACACACACACATGTGTACGTGTACCAGTGGTATGTGTGGTCAGACGAGGGTAATATCTGATGACTGATGGTGGTGATGACAAGAAGGTCCTGAAGCAGCCATCACTAACCAGGAGTGTAAACAGAGAGAGAGAGAGAGAGAGAGAGAGAGGAGTGTGTGTGTGTGTGTGTGTGTGTGTGTGTGTGTGTGTGTGTGCATTGATTAATTGATTGATTATTATCATGTTACTGATGTCACGTTGTCCTGGGGACAGGCTGCAGCTGTTGAGAGTTTGTGAGGTTGTGATAGAGTGAGGTTGTGTGTGTGTGTGTGTGTGTCTGTGTGTTGACTGTTGAGTTTAACAGCAACACAACGTTTGATGTGAACATGAACTGAAGTTGCCGGACTGAGCTGCTGCCACGTGATTGGCTGATTGCAGTTCAGTCTCTGTGTCGACAGCAAATCCAAGTTTCTTGTTTTCAGACAAACTTCAGTAAATATAAATACAAAAGTCTCATTGTTTATTTATTACCTACACGTCACATGTTTGTAAAACAGTTCATGAAGCTTTACTCTTTAAATCTTTGAAGTATTTTATCTTCACTTCCTGTTTTGACTCTGTGTTGTGACGTTATCGTTTCACCACTCGTTTCTTTCTGAGGTTGAACTCGACTCTAAACTTTCCTCTTTACTCATTTTGATTCTTCTTTTGGGCGGAAGGCAGAAGATGATTTCAGATCTGGTCGATGCCAGAAGAGCAGCTCAGAGTTCATGACCCCCGGTGACGTCTTCAGGAGTCGGGCCCTGAAGCAGCTTGTGACCTCTGACCTCTCGCCCCCTTACAGTGCGTCGGCTGTAACGCTGATCTGTGAGCGGCCGGAGCTCGGCTTACCGCTGACCCCGGAGTGAGTGGCCGGGCGGCGAGCGCCAAACAAACGCTCTGATGATGTGAAAGGTGTGAGAGAAGCTTCCTGATGGAGGGAGCGAGGAGGAGGAGAAGAGAGGATGTAAAGCGAGACGTAACTCGAGAGACAGAGGTGCGAGTTAATGTGTCCATCTCTCTGAGTGTGTGTGCAGTGTATTTATCCATCACAGAGTGTGTGTGTGAGGCGATTACAGATCTGGAAGCTTTGGTTACATTCCCTCTCTCGTGCTGCCGTGCTGCCGACCGGGCCGCGGTGGGCTGGAGGGTTTTAGTGCCTCTTCGCTCGATGCAAATCTCATCATCAGTTTTCAGACATGAACGCTGGGAAGCGACAAACAGAAACCGGAGGAGAGGTCCACATTAACGCCGCCGCGGCTCCTTGAAGGAAAGAAAAGAGGAAACCAGAGGCTGAAAATATGGCGTCGGGTTTCAGCCGTTTGGAAAATATCCTCAATTTGATCAAACATTTATAATGTGACTTTCAGAGCGGCTCTGGTTTCCTGGAGGCTGCTGCTGCACATTACACAGCTCCTTTAATGTGGTTAACACACTTTAACACCGTGTGGGGGGGGGTTCATGCAATATGAGTGTGTGAGTGTGTGTCTGTGTGTGTGTGTAAAAACTGATTCATGTGTCTGATTTGCTGGAAAACCAGTGAAAACAGAATGTTTGTTAAAACCTTTAAATTATTTTGTTTATTTTTATCTTTCGTGGTCATCGACGTAAACTGTAAATAAAGAGCCAAGGTGTCATGATCGCCCCCTGGTGGCTGACTGCAGTACAGGTCAGAAACCCCTCCTCCTCCATGTTAGCAGATGTAAAACACTGTTTACGTTGTGTTTTGTTGTTGGTTCTCAGGAGAGACTCCAGGTGATCTGCAGGATCTCCCCCCCATCTGAACTCAATAATAAACCTGCTAATAACGACAGAGAGTAAGAAGAAGGTTGAATAAGAGACGTTTTAGATCCAGAAGGTCAAAGGTCAGCGTCCCTGTGACATCATAGCGTTCCCCTGGGCCTCCACCGGGGGCGCTGTGAGCACGTTCGCTGCTGATCGACTTGTTTTCAGAGGAAAACATGATTCTGATTCTGATTCTGATTCTGATTCTGATTCTGATTCTGATTCATTTTCATTTCATTATTGTTCGTTGTTTTTATTCCACAGATCTGAATCTCATTTGTTTTGATTTTTGTTTTCTCATCCCTCCGTCCTCGTTCCCTTGCTCCCTCCGTCCTCGTCCCTCCGTCCTCGTTCCCTCGTTCCCTCCGTCCTCGTCCCTCCCCCCTCGTTCCCTCGCTCCCTCCGTCCTCGTCCCTCCCCCCTCGTTCCCTCGCTCCCTCCGTCCTCGTTCCCTCGTTCCCTCGGTGCCTCTGTGTTTATGTTTCTCTTCATATTGAGTTGTCCTCGTCCTGGTATCAATATTGTTCGCTGCCTGTGAATCAATAGAAGAATAAAAACTTTACCAAGCCAATCAATTACAGTCACTTCATTTTCATAACTCGACCCCATCGTCCCCGTCGCCGCGACAACAACCCGATGGTCGGACCTCCCTTCTGGGACGCCAGCCGCCCACCCACGCCGGCCCCCCACTCCGCCCCCCCATCCTGCTGCATTAGGGCCTGATGGTTAACGAGGGATCGGATTCTGAGATGATGGACGTTACAACGAGACACTTTGAGAAAAATGTGAGACCGGATCAGTTTACGTCTAAAACGATGGAATGAGATCAATAACAATATTTTCCCCCAACTCCCCCCCACCCCCACCTCTATAAGCACAACCCCCCCCACCCCCCCCACCTTCCACTTTAAAAGCCCCTCCACATTCATTTTTAATGCTGAGGGGGGGTAAGACTGCACTGAAGCAGGGGACGGCTAATACATGGACAGCTGGGCCCGGGTGCCGAGAGCGAAGATGCTGTCCGGGTCCGGGGGGGGGGGGGGAGGTCAGTGTCAGCGGCTAATTGGTTCCTTGGCTGTGACACTCGATCCGGCTGATCCAATCAGAGGAGACAGGACGGAGACACAGGACCAGTTGATGATGTGATGAGACCTCAGGAGTGACTGCAGCCGTGTGACAGCTGATCGAATGAAAAGACGTCACTTTCCAGTTTGTTGTGTTTCCATTGTTGTTTGTTTATCGGCCGGATGAAAACTTATATTACACAACAACTAACATTCAGTAAACGTGTGGGACTGATGAGAATAAATAACTAATTCATGAAATTCATATTCATGGGACTGATGTTTCTGAGTGGGTGATTTGCTTGATTGAATTCACAGGTGGAGACATGAACTCTTTTCAGGGGTTTCTTGTTATTCCAGGTTGGATTCTGTAAAATCGTAACATGACAACTCTCAGTGACGACAACTCGACAACTCACAACCAATCTGTCGACACTTTGGAGAAGACGTTTATCAAAGTTGTGTTGGGACGACGCTGAGGAGGCGAAGCGTGAAAACTCCAAGAGGCCGAGATCAGAGGCTGTGAGAGACTCTTGAGTCTGTCAGGCACTCGACCCCGAACTCAAGTGCTGCCGAAGAGGGGTCACTCACACACACACACACACAAAGACTCACACAGACACACACACACTCACACACACTCACAGGGGGGCTGCTGTGTTTTGTCTGCGGGGTCAACAGGAGGATTAACCCTCGGCGGCTGCAGTGACATCTTCACTTCCTGTTGGTCAGCTGACCTCACACTCTAACCGAGGGGGGGGGGGGGGCGAGCTGAAGGATCCTGTGAAGGTCGCGGCTTGACCTCCGCACGACCTGAGGAAGCGCCTCGTCTCCACTGAGCCATGAGATCAAACCTCACAGGTCAAGTAGCCGCTCCACGAGAACATCAAACTCGGATTCAACTGAAAAACTGAACTGAACTAAACTGAACTAAACTGATCTCAGGTCTGAGGCCGCGGCTCAAATCAGATAAACATGAAACTTCTTAGTTTGAGATGAATAAAATCCTTAAATCAGCTTCTCTCAAACACACCTGACACCTTTTTAAAGAAAGCTCCGCCCACACCACCTGACGACCAAGGGGACGTCTGAAACAGGAAGTGGTGAAAGGGGCGGAGCCTCCCGTCTTCCGATGTCGTGGAGAATCATCGCCTGAGCAACAAAATGGCCGTCAGCAATTAGAGCGAGTTTAACACGTCTTTGTCTCACTGCAAATTACTGTTCACAGTGTTATTAATTTACCCAGAGTGTGTGTGTGTGTCTGTGTGTGTGTCTGTGTGTGTGTGTGTGTCTGTGTGTGTGTTTGTTTGTCTGTGTGTGTGTCTGTGTGTGTGTCTGTGTGTCTGTGTGTGTGACAGTTTCAGTGAAAACCCCGACAGACGATCCTGGGAATCTCGTTTGTTTTCTTACTCTCATTTCTCTTGGTCAGGTTAGAATCTCTCTCTCTCTCTCTCTCTCTCTCTCTCTCTCTCTCTCTCTCTCTCTCTCCCTCTCCCCCCCTCCCCCCCTTCATCTAATATTTGATCTGTTTCTCCTTCACAAAGTGTCTCATTAAAATTAATCACAGACTGTATTATATCGCTACCTGTGGTGAAAAGTGACAGATTTGCCGATTGCTGCCGTTCAGTGAAGGAGGTAAAGAGTGTGTGTGTGATGGGGGGGTAGCTAGGTTGATTTGCTGTTTAGTTTAATATGAGAAAATCACGTCATTATCACTCCCTATGTTTTTCAACATCACATGCTCAGTTTTTATGTTCATTCATTTGGAATAGTATCGTATATTAACTGACTATATTCTCACTATTTTAAATAAAAAAACATTTCTATGGTGAAGATTAGAATCGTTATTTCAGGATTATAACACGACTATGAAATCTGAATCCTCCAGCAGCAGCAAAGTTTCCCTGAAGCCTCAGAATCCTTTTTCGTTTTTAATCAACACGTCAACGATGCGTTTCTCTACGAAGCCGGTTTACATTCAAAATAATGATTCACCTCCTCGCTCTCAGATTGAAACAGTCACACACCTGAACACACAGGTCACATGACCGTTCACATAGTGTGTCTGTGGGACGAGCGGCTGCAGTGGCACACATTCACGGGTTCGATCCTGAAAGAGAGAAGAAAGAAAAGAGGACGAAGCAGCTTAAAGTCTTTTAGGAAGAAACTGATTAACCTCTGCTGACCTGCTGACTCTGATTAAAGGAAGAGTCCATGGTTTGTCCTGTCAACACAAACACACACACACACACACACACACACACACACAGACAGGAAACACATCAGTCCAAAGACACAGCAGGTAGATGTGTGGTTGTGTGTGTGTGTTTGTTGTTTCCTGCCGTGCATCTGACCTGCTGATCGCCCAATCCACTAATTAGCAGCTTTGTCTCTCTCACCGCTGGCGGCCCAGCTCCGCCTCTGATTGGCTGTGAGGAGGAAGTGCACACACACACTGTTGTGTTTGCAGGTGAGCTGTTGTTTCTTCTTTTCTCTCCTCGTCAGGGCTGGAACAACAAGCTCCATGTGTCTGAGAGACGCTGGTCTCAGGTCAGCCAGTCGTCTCAAACCTCTGCTTCTGTCTTGAAGTCCCGTTAACAGAGAGTACCCAGAGGTCAAAGGTCACAGCTGATTTAGCCTTCAACCTGTTAGTTAAAACAAGTTATTTTCTGATAAGGTAGATATAAGCTTTTACCTAATTAAGTTAAATAAAGTTCTGTTGCAATTACGTTTAACAAAGTTTTTTTAGTATTAAGTTGAATAAAGTTAATTTAAACATTTGAATAAAGGTAATTTAGTTAAATAAGTTAAATAAAGTTGAATAAAACTTGGTCAAAATAGAGTTAAATACAGTTCTGTTATTAAATGGTTAAACAAAGTTATGTTTCAATGACTTTAAATTAAGTTCTGTTATAATAAAGTTAATTTAGTTTTGAATATCTTTCTTCTGCTCTGATTTTCGTGTTAAAATATCCTCGACCAATAGAAATCAGCCGTAGTGTTGACGAGTGTGATGCCCCCCCCACCTCGCTGTGTGTTCATTTCTGTACTTCACACAAAGTTGTTTCTGTTATTTATATCAAATATTCTCAACTTGACATCTTCTTCATCTTCATCTTCATCACCTGTACGAAGGTGTTTGATGACGTCATTTAAACTGGTTAATATATTTAAACTGGTTAATATATTTAAACTGTGGACGTGAGAACATGAAGGAGAGAAGAGGATTTGTGTGGAGGAATGTCCCACAGAGAGAGAGAGTCTGTTAATCCTCTTATCCTCCGTTTCTCCTCCGACATGTTCAACAGCCAGAGAAACACTAATCCTCCACAGAGGAGGGAGGGGGAGGGGGGGAGGGGGGAGGACACAAGGAAGCAAGGAGGGAAAGGTCCTACAGGGAACATAGAACAAGGCAAAATAAAACAAGTGGAGGAAGGAAGAGAGGGAGGAAAATCTAAATGCTTTCTCCTCTCCCCTTACTTCCTTTCCTTCTGTCCTTCCTCCTCTTCTACTTGCTTCCTTTTCCTCTCTCCTTTATCACATTTCCTTACTTCCTTTCCTTCTCTCCTTCCTCCTCTTCTACTTGCTTCCTTTTCCTCTCTCCTTTATCACATTTCCTTACTTCCTTTCCTTCTCTCCTTCCTCATCTGTTTTCATAAAACACACATGACTCGATGTCATGAATCTGAAAACTTTCTTTTCTTCTTTTTCCATCTTCAGTTTATAGACCGAGCCGACGACACAGACTAAACTCTGACTTCAGGGAAACTTTCAGTTTGATTCCCGGCAGTGATGAACTCTGACCCGACACACACACACACACACACACACGCACACACACACACACACACACACACACACACACACACACACACACACACACACACACACACACACACACACACACACAATCCAACCTGAAAGTGAATACTGCAGGTTGTTCTCATCTTTCCTCCAGTCTCAGCACATCAATCAACACACTGCAATTAGCTGAACACCCCCTCTGATACACAGTCACACACACACACGCACACATACAGACACACACACACACACACACACACACACACACACACACAGTGTTAAAACATGGATTTATTTGGAGACATGACCCTCCGTTCACACCACAACCTGAACAACACCCAACAAAGATCTGATACACAGTAACACACCTGAGTCACTTTGTGTCAGAGGCTGTTTCACTGAATCAAATCAATTCATCATAATTCATCTCAACCAGAATCTGAATATATTCAATTCACCAGAGAAGAGGAAAAACTAAACCAGCCAGAAACATCTGAACGCACAAAACTTCTGAATCACAACATCAGACACGAAGACACTGAAGAACTCACTGTGTGTGTGTGTGTGTGTGTGTGTGTGTCTGTGTGATTGTGTGTGTGTGAGTGTGACTGATGTGTTCATGTTGCTATGGACACAAACACAGTGTAGCAGCTTGAAGAGCAGAGTGTGTGTTGAAGTTTGAATTTGTTCTAATTATATCACTGATGTTTTTAGTGTTCAGTGATTATCAGTCATGATTTATGTGTGTCTGTGTGTGTGTGTTTGTGTGTGTGTGTGTGTGTGTGTGTTTGTGTGTGCTAGCTGCAGCCAATCTGTTAAAAAAGCAAACGTTGCTAATTCCTCGTCGTTCTCCATTACCTCAGATCTGTCCCTGGAGACGAGGAACACTGACGGATGGACGGTGAGTGTGTTAAAGGTGTGTGTGTGTGTGAGTGTGTGTGTGTGTGTTTGTGTGTGCGCACTGCTGATGGATTATGGGAAACCCTCTGGATGGTATCAAACCAAAGACTCAACAGCTCAACACCTCGACAGCCATGTAGCACGAGTCCTGAGCTGAGAGCATCTGTGGTTTGTTTTGATCTGCCTCCACGCACAGGCGGGTGGAGTTAGGTGCTGAGGGCGGGGCCTGTTTGTACTTCCTCCTGTCAGTTCTAAAGGATCTTCTGAGATCAGCTCACACAGCACACAGCTGCTGCCTTCAGGTGGAGCTGGGACGTTTGTGTTCTCACATGGACTCACTCACAATTTACAGGAAATTCCCAAAGCAGCTGACTCAGACATTTGTTCTGATTTGTTCTGAGGAACATGTGAGGGGAATTTGAGGATAATGTCAGGAACATGTGAGGAACATGTGAGGAGCATGTGAGGTACATGTCAAGAACATGTCAGGAACATGTCAGGAACATATGAGGAACATCTCAGGAACTTGTGAGGAACATGTCAGGAACATGTCAGGAACATCTCAGGAACATGTGAGTAACATGTGAGGAACATGTCAGGAGCATGTCAGGAACATGTCAGGAACATGTGAGGGAAATTTGAGGATCATCTCAGGAACATGTCAGGAACATGTCAGGAACATCTCAGGAACATGTGAGTAACATGTGAGGAACATGTCAGGAGCATATCAGGAACATGTGAGGGAAATTTGAGGATCATGTCAGGAACATGTGAGGAACATCTCAGGAACATGTCAGGAACATGTCAGAAACATGTCAGGAACATCTCAGGAACACGTGAGTAACATGTGAGGAACATGTCAGGAGCATGTCAGGAACATGTCAGGAACATGTGAGGGAAATCTGAGGATCATGTCCGGAACATGTGAGGAACATGTGAGGGAAATTTGAGGATCATGTCAGGAACATGTCAGGAACATGTCAGGAACATGTGAGGAACATGTGAGGAACATGTGAGGAGCATGTGATGAACATGTCAAGAACATGTCAGGAACATGTCAGGAGCATGTCAGGAACATCTCAGGAACATGTGAGGAACATGTGAGGAACATGTCAGGAACATGTCAGGAACATGTCAGGAACATGTCAGGAACATGTGAGGAACATGTCATTAACATGTGACCTGATCGTACTTTTGTCCATCGCTGTTCCTGGTTTTTCTCTAAGCAACAAACTGCAGACTTCCTGTTTACATCACATGACCAGTAAATGGTCATTTGACGTGTGTTCTCAGTGGTGTTGGTGGGGACCCCCCCCCTCCCTTCCAAAGTCAGATATCCAGCGTGATGAACAGTTACAAATCCTAGAAGAAGAACGCTGCTGCGTTGACCTCTGACCCTGTTGCTGCGTTACACAGTGTTTACGAACAGGAAGTGAAACTTAAGTGAATTTAATCGCAGGACTGGGAATAGACAGAATAAAATGGCCCTCATCAATATTGATGCTGTTCTGTTAATTAGACTTCACATCTCCGACTCACAGAGACACACTGAGGGCACAGCCATTGGACAGACGCCACTGCCTCAGAGCGTGTGTGTGTGTGTGTGTCTGTGTGTGTGTGTGTGTGTTAGGACAGGCTGAGGGCACCAAGCTTTGGAGGACAGCCACTGTGTGTGAAACAGTGTGTGTGTATGTAAGTGTGAATGTGTGTGTTAGTGTGTGAAATCCACGACACTTCGGTTAATAAGAAGGTCTCTTTGTGTGTTTGTGTGAGTGTTGTATTAAATCACTGTGTACATGCTTGTGACAGTGTGTGTGTGTGTCCATCGTTGAATGAATCCAGCCAGGTCCATCTGTTTGGCAGGAGACATGAATGTGAGGCCATCTGTGCTCTCACTGTGTGTGTGTTTGTGTGTGTGTGTGTGTGTGTGTGTGTGTGTCGGCCCTGAGGTGCAGTGTGTAAGAGGCAGAGGTGATAAGAGCATACATAGTCACACACATACACACACACTTGTCTTTCCATAGTTGTCTGGACACTAATTGGCATAATGCATTCCCTAGCCCCTAACCCTAACACTATCTAACCCTAACACTAACTAACACTAACCCTAACCTAAACGTAACTAACTAACACTAACTAATAGTATCACTATCACTAAGACCAGGTCTTGACCCTCAAACATCCACATGAAAAAGTGAGGACCAATCAAATGTCCTCACAATGATGGTATTGAACAGAAATTGGTCCTGATAATTATAAAACACACGCACACAAACACACACACACACACACACACTGTGATCCCAGCTTGTCCTGTATGAGAAGTGGGATCTTTGAATGTGGAGTACTTTCATTTCTCTGTTTTAATGCTCATATCATCGTTTCTGAAGTTGTGCTGTTGTGTGGTTATCACATGTTTGTGTTTCTGTTCTTTCTCACAACTCCTCATGAACTCTTCATCTCCACTTCCTGTGTTATGACTTCTTCTGCCGACATTTTCTTTGGCTCCGCGACGCCTGTTAACGCAAAGTGTTGTTTAAATAAACTGCTCTGGTGTCAGTTACCAGGAAAAGAGTCACAACAGGGAGGAGAGGAAGGGACAGGTAAAGATGGAGAGAAGAGGAGGAGGAAGAGGAGGAGGAGGAGGAGAGGGAGATGATGAATAAAGAGGAAAAGAGTTTGGAGAGGAGGAGTGAAGGAGAAGACAAATTGATGTATGGAGGTTGGCCAAGTTCAACAGCTTTAAAGCTGGAGATTTCAACCCCCCCCCCCCCCCCCCCCCCCCCCAACACACACACACACACTGACACACCGAAAACACACACACACTGACACACACAGCTGGCAGGTCAGGAATAATAAACGCTCTCAGAGTTTATTTTCTCAGTGATCTGAGCTGAGGGAAGATTTGGATGAACATGACCTGCACAGTCTGAAATTCACCCTGTAGAATAAACACACACTCAGAAGATAACATACACATGCAGGACCAGCTGGTAACACACACGCACACACACACACACACACTTACAAACGTACCTAAGCCTGAACCTTATGAAATCATTTCCAGTCGTCTGTATTAATGACACAAGCCGCCTGGCTCTGACTGTAATATTCAATGTGACTCGATCATTGGATCCAAAGATTCAAAGTTCATTTAAATAAAGTCGTCTGCACCACAGAAGGTTGCTGGTTTGAATCCCTGTTCTCAGACCTGCCCCCCCCTGCAGATCGAGGTTCTGTTAACTGGGTCTGAACGGTTGTTGGTCTCGGTTGTTCCTGAGAGACACTGAGTACCAAGGTCCGGTGAGACAGGTGGAGTGAAGGTGATGAAGAGGAGCTGCTCGTGGAGGCAGGAGTTTCGAGCAGATAAGAGAGATAGAGTGTGTGTGTGTGGGGGGGGGGGGGGGGGGGGGGGTGTTGTGTAATGGAGATTTGATGTTTTGAAACACCAGTGATTCACGTTCATTAATCTTGATATTAAAATGATTCTGCTACGTGGGAGGGACGAGCCGCTGGTGAATGATTCACTGAGAGGAGACCACAGAGGTCAAAGGTCAGAGGTCAGAAGCTTGTTGTCAGTGGGAGCCTTTGGGAATCTCACCGTTTGATTTAATCAACATGTTTAGTTACAGATATTATTTGAAATCAAAGCATTAACGGAGGAAATCTCTGTCTGGTACGTTCACGCTCTTCAGGTCCACCTCAGACTCGGGAGGGGGGTGGGGTGTGTGTGTGTGTGTGTGTGTGTGTGTGTGGGGGGGGGTGGTATGAGGCGTTGGATGCTTGAGTTTCACGTTTCAACTCAACAAAACCAAGTGGCATTCAAACGTTCTCCCAGAAGTCCTCTGTAGACCATCTCCTGCTGTTTGGGTCTTACTGGTCTACGTGGCCATGAAGACTGCGTCCTCCACGAGCCGCATGGACCACAAGCCGCATGGACCACGAGCCGCGTGGACCACGGGCCGCGTGGACCACGGGCCGCGTGGACCACGGGCCGCGTGGACCACGGGCCGCGTGGACCACGGGCCGCGTGGACCACGGGCCGCGTGGACCACGGGCCGCGTGGACCACGGGCCGCGTGGACCACGTGCCGCGTGGACCACGGGCCGCGTGGACCACGGGCCGCGTGGACCACGGGCCGCGTGGACCACGTGCCGCGTGGACCACGGGCCGCGTGGACCACGGGCCGCGTGGACCACGGGCCGCGTGGACCACGGGCCCCGTGGACCACGGGCCGCGTGGACCACGGGCCGCGTGGACCACGGGCCGCGTGGACCACGAGCCGCATGGACCAGGTCCTGCGAGGGATCGAACCCCGAGGCGCGCGTCACGTGAAACAGGAAGAAGACAAGAAGTCACAAGATGTTCTCAGACTTTTCATCTTCTCAGTGCTGATAAAAGCTAAATGTATGTCTGCCATAGTGTTCAGAGCTGCAGCCCACAGACAGACAGACGGACAGACACATGCAGACAGACAGGAGACAGAGAGACAGACAGGCCTGACCTCCATCTCATCTCCATCTGCACTCGTCTGTATATTCACCACAGTATATATAGACACATATAGACGCACACAGTGCCAGCAGCACCAAGGCCTCCTCCTTCACCTCCATCTGTCTCCTCCTTACCCCCCTCTACATCTCTGATTGACAGCCAGCCTCAGGTGGGGGTGGAGAGGAGGGGGGTAAGGGGAGGAAGGAGGCGAGAGAGAGAGAGAGAGAGAGAGAGAGAGAGAGAGAGAGTGGGGGGGTTGAAAAAGTCGCTGATCCTCAGCTGTTAACGGAAGAGGAAATTACACAAAGATTCACAGACTGCGAATAGAGATGCACGACAGGAAGTAAAGTCAAACCATCTTGATCGCCCCCTGGTGGCTGCTCCATGTCAGCAGATGGGACATGGATCAATGTCACTTCTCTAAAAGTTGACCTGAACCTTTGAGTTTCACGTTAACTTCAGACATTGGGAGCACTTCCTGTCTCTGGAGACGAAAGTAAAACAGTTTCTGCAAAGTGAAGCTCGATCATCCAGAGAGAAGAGAAGAGGGAGTGAAGAGAGGGAAGGTGGAGGAAGAGGAGGAAAGGAGGTAGGAATCAAGGGAGTGTTGGAGGTATATTTAGGAGTGTGACAGATTGTGTTCATGTGTCTGAGTCGCTCGTTTTATCCGTCTTCTCCCATCAACACCTTTATTGATGGACCAGGAGGAAGAGGAGGAGAGAGACGAAGAGGAGGTGGAAATATTTTCTTCTTCTGTCGTTTCCTGTTTTACCTTCTTTCTTCTGATGAAACTTCTGAACGTGTCAGAATCAACACACATCACGACAAACACACAAATTAGCAGGAAGTTTAAAAACACAAAAATCAAAGAGGAGATTTACATAAATGTTTGTGAAGATGTTTCTTTCTTTTCAGCTCGTTCTTCTCTCTCTGAAGTTTGTTCATGTGTTTCTGATCAGTTTGCTTTGAATCAGTTATTTGATGATATAAGAATAAACTGAGATGTGATGATTGACAGGTTGACAGTCCACCTGTCAGCATGATTAAGTTCACAAATAATAAATAAACTTTGAGGAAATGTGGATAAAATTATGCTTCAAGAATGTTTCCATTCCTTTTATGATTTTTTTTTTAACTGAGTGTTTTCTATAAAATAATAAAATCAAAACAAACCCAAAATAAAAACTTTGATAATGCAGGAGTTTCATCAGAGTGAGAAAGCTGGCTCGCTCCCAGCAGAGTGCTGGTTTCATTTGGGTGAGTGAGCCTTTAACTGGGAGTGAACCACCAAGCAGATTTATGAACTGACTGTGTTTCTACAACCTCACCTGAACTCTGTCTCTGTGAAACCGAAGGACGTCCACTCAGGAGACATTTCCTCTGCACCTCGTCGTTCCTCTGCTCGACCTCTTCTGTGGAATCCATCACTGATAAGCTGGTTTCTGTCACTGGTTGATCCTTCCCCTCTCTCCAGCACTGGTCTCACACTGGAGCTCTCTGTGTAGAAACCCACACCTCGCTCTGCCTCCTCAGGTACCGGAGGATTCCACTGATCTGCTGCTGAGCGGCTCTGGGGTCAGGTGATATCTGTCACAGAGATGGAGGTGAGCAGGAGAGGGCGGTTAATATGAGGTTATTACACATCTGAAGGAAGAAGAATCTAATGTTCAATCCAAAGACTGTCAATGAAGATAGAGATGAACTGTTGAGCCTCCATGTTGGCAGATGGGACATGGACCAAACTAAAAACTCAAAGATTTGACATAGTTCTTATCACACTGATGTTTCTGATCATTTAAAAACAAGGTGAATGATTGACAGCTGAGACTGATTTGCAATCGGTGTGGGAGGGACTTCGATCCAAGATGGCCGCGGTCACATCTGAGATGTACTGGTGTCATGTCTGAACAGTGGGAGGAACTGGAAACAAGTCCAAACTACAAAAAAGCAGCTGGAAGTGGTTGGAAAGGGATCAACCACAATGCATTATGGGAAGTGTAGTTCCTCCAGTCTTCATATAATAAAGACAGTCTTGTATATTTGCCTTTTTTCCATTTTCCAATATATTCTTTACCTTAGGGTGAATTGTTATTTTGAATTATATTATTTATATTCTCAAACTATATAAAATTTCTGTTTCAAAAACCTCTATTTTTTAACACTTGTGTATAATTTACAGTAATAGCATCACTGGACATTCTCCTCCCATGTTCCTGACATGTTCCTCCCATGTTCATCACATGTTCCTCCCATGTTCCTGACATGTTCCTGACATGTTCCTGACATGTTCCTGACATTCTCCTCCCATGTTCCTGACATGTTCCTCCCATGTTCATCACATGTTCCTGGCTAACATGAGCCTCAGATGGTTTTCATCTCACTGCTGATATTTAGCAATGTGACAAAATATAGCATTAGTCTTGTAAATTCAAATAGATAAATAAATAAAAATCAACCAGTAACAGAAGGGATGGACCCCACAGGCTGCTGCTGTGTGTGTGTGTGTGTGTGTGTGTGTGTGTGTTTATTTTGTGATAACATTTGTCACCTGAGCATCCAAACCAAAGCAATCTGCTGTCAGTTGTTTTAAATTGTCCTGTCTACCTTCTGTGTGTAGTTTTTGTGACTCCTCATCTTGGTTGTGTGTCTGTGTACACGCCCCCCCTGTAGCAGCGACAGCACTAAGCTAGCTGTCTCATTAATCAGACATGGAGCTGTCTCCTTCTCAGACATTAGCGCTGGATTAGCTGTTAATGTGGTGACCACTCAGCTCTCATCAGGCCCCGGCTGTAATTAGTGGCTCGTGGAACGTGTTCAGCCTCGACACCAAACAATGAAGTGATGGGAGAAGTAAACTGCATCTGATGATGACAAAGAAGAATACAATAATAAGGTAATTAAATGTCAGTGTGCCGACTCTTCAGAGAACGTGCAGCCAGGAGCAGATCCAGTTTCTATTTGGGTTGTGTGCGAGCGTTTGGCAGAGTGTCAAAGCAAGAAGGGTTTTTAAAACACGCGTCTTTAAATATCAGAGGAGGAAAAACAAGCTGCGGTGGAGAAGCAGTGAGATGTGACTCAAGTGGTTTGAAGAGCCGGTTCGGAGAAGAAGAAGAAGCTGCTCACGTTTCACCAGGGGTCTCATAACGTGTGCTAATTAATATAACACAAAGTTCTGCCGCACAGCAAAGATTCAATCTATGTGAGACCAGGACCCGTTCAGACCTCAGGTTTGAGACGAGGACCCGTTCAGACCTCAGATGTGAGACGAGGACCCGTTCAGACCTCAGGTGTGAGACGAGGACCCGTTCAGACCTCAGGTGTGAGACGAGGACCCGTTCAGACCTCAGGTTTGAGACGAGGACCAGTTCAGACCTCAGGTGTGAGACCAGGACCCGTTCAGACCTCAGGTTTGAGACGAGGACCAGTTCAGACCTCAGGTTTGAGACCAGGACCCGTTCAGACCTCAGGTGTGAGACGAGGACCAGTTCAGACCTCAGGTTTGAGACCAGGACCCGTTCAGACCTCAGGTGTGAGACAAGGACCCGTTCAGACCTCAGGTTTGAGACGAGGACCAGTTCAGACCTCAGGTGTGAGACCAGGACCCGTTCAGACCTCAGGTTTGAGACGAGGACCAGTTCAGACCTCAGGTTTGAGACCAGGACCCGTTCAGACCTCAGGTTTGAGACGAGGACCAGTTCAGACCTCAGGTTTGAGACTAGGACCAGTTCAGACCTCAGGTTTGAGACGAGGACCAGTTCAGACCTCAGTTTTGAGACGAGGACCCGTTCAGACCTCAGGTGTGAGACGAGGACCAGTTCAGACCTCAGGTTTGAGACGAGGACCAGTTCAGACCTCAGTTTTGAGACGAGGACCCGTTCAGACCTCAGGTTTGAGACGAGGACCCGTTCAGACCTCAGGTGTGAGACGAGGACCAGTTCAGACCTCAGGTTTGAGACGAGGACCAGTTCAGACCTCAGTTTTGAGACGAGGACCAGTTCAGACCTCAGGTTTGAGACGAGGACCCGTTCAGACCTCAGGTTTGAGACGAGGACCCGTTCAGACCTCAGGTGTGAGACGAGGACCAGTTCAGACCTCAGGTTTGAGACGAGGACCCGTTCAGGCCTCAGGTTTGAGACGAGGACCAGTTCAGACCTCAAGTTTGAGACGAGGACCAGTTCAGACCTCAGGTTTGAGACGAGGACCCGTTCAGACCTCAGTTTTGAGACGAGGACCAGTTCAGACCTCAGGTTTGAGACGAGGACCCGTTCAGACCTCAGGTTTTAGACGAGGACCCGTTCAGACCTCAGGTTTGAGACGAGGACCCGTTCAGACCTCAGGTTTGAGACGAGGACCAGTTCAGACCTCAGGTTTGAGACGAGGACCAGTTCAGACCTCAGGTTTGAGACGAGGACCCGTTCAGACCTCAGGTTTGAGACGAGGACCCGTTCAGACCTCAGGTTTGAGACGAGGACCCGTTCAGACCTCAGGTTTGAGACGAGGACCAGTTCAGACCTCAGGTTTGAGACCAGGACCCGTTCAGACCTCAGGTTTTAGACGAGGACCCGTTCAGGCCTCAGGTTTGAGACGAGAACCAGAACCTCCAACCAACGACTGCTCATTTGGATTGAGTGCTTTTCATTTTGTTTTTATGCAGCTGCAGAGGTACTGACATCCGCTGTCAGTCAGTCAGTCAGTCAGTCACTTACACACACAGACACACACACACAGACACACAACCAGATGCCCTGCTGTGATGTATGAGGGTTCAGTCAGGCCGGGGGTTAATAGCTGAGCTGTCAGTTTGATGTGCATACCTGTGTGTGTGTCTGTGTGTGTGTGTGTCTGTTAATAATAGCTTGCTGGCTGTCATTGCAGATGAGGCGTGTGTGTCAAGAGAGCGAGAGCTTTAAACGCTCAACACACAGTGTGTGTGTGTGTGTGTGTGTGTGTGTGTGTGTGTGTGTGTTAGCATGCGTTTCATCTCCTCCAAAGAACATACACCTGCTTGTGTAGATTTGATTTACAAGTCGTGTGTGTGTGTGTGTTTGTGTGTATGCAGCCGGTGTCAAACTACCCATCATGCAACATGAATTGTCTTCAGTCTCTCCGCCCTTTCTCTCTCTCTCTCTCTCGCTCTCTCTCTCTCTCCTCAGACTGAACAAATGATCAGTCTCTCTATTTCTACACGGCACATAGAAGTTGAGCAACATGCAGTTTCCTTTTCTCTGCATGTTGGGGGGGGGGGGGGGCAGCCATACCTTCTTTCTTGTCTTCATTCAAGTCCCCGATCATTTGATCTTGAGATGGTTTCGTCTTTGTTTCAGATTTTGTTCATCTTCCTCTCAAACGGCTCCTGATAGAAACCATTTGAATCATAGAATGTAAATAAATGTTGAAGACATAAGATCTTTGTAGAAGTGAAGCCAACACATCTTGATCGCCCCCTGGTGGCTGGCTGCAGTATAAGACACAGAGCCTCCTCCATTAAGCAGGAAGCAGAGACGTCATGATTGACAGCTGAGACTCACTCAAAGATGTTTTGGGTTCATTCTGGGCATTGGGAGGAAGTGGAGGCACATGGGGGGGGGGCCTCTGAGGTCATGTTAGTCGGGTGACGCAGTCGAGCAACCTGCTGCTGCCGCGACTCTAAAGCTCAAATTACTCCGCACTTTAAATCTCTGCGGCACATTTGTGCTTTGTATTTTTCCGCGGCTGAAGGTGATGATTTAAAACGTCGCTTTGCTGAGCAGCTTTAACAATGGATTTATAAAAATATTTCAGGAAACTAAAAAAAACAACATGGTGGACGGTGCCTGTGAAGTGCCTCAGTGTTTGTGCCTTTGTGTGCGGCTCAGCGAAGGTAACCATTTAATCTGACATATTTCGAAGCAGCAGAATAATAATATTTCATCGTGGTCCTTCTTAATAGCGGAGGGAGAACAAAAGGCTGCAGGCCATTCATCCGGCTGACGGCTTACTTTGACACCGGCTGCTCCGGGCTCGGTGGGGCACCGCAGGGGGGGGGGGGGGGGGGGGGGGGTTCAGACGAGCTGCTGCTCAAACGCACTGACAGGGAATCATTAGCTGGTCCTGTTGCGGGTGGAGGTCACAGGTTTGATTCCTCCTCTGCTGCGGAGGAGATGCTACATCCTCTCATGACATCAGTAGTTTTGCTAGAGCTTCAACTTTTGTTTCTGGCTCTATGTTCCAACATGATGAATAAACAGCTTCAATAACAGGAAGCTGTTCTTTGTCTTCTCTTCGTGTTGCACCTCAGCAGCAGCAGCTTCCTGTGAAGGAGACTGGAAGGCTCAGAGAGCGCCTGCAGACGGGGGCGCAGGGCACCGCTCCCCACAGACACCTCCTCACTGAAACTCCATGAGAACTCAGATTCTTACCGTGTTGGCACGAGCTGCATTCTCCGATCCAGCTGTCTCCTGGAGAGCCAGGCTTCAGAGGGAGCTGTTTGTCCAACTGGCTGCACAACAATGAACTCTCCTGCGTCAATCAGCCAATCACGATCAACTGTCAGCTTGTTCCTCTCCTCCGGGCTCTCGCTGTCACTCAGCAGTTCTGAAAGCTCCAGAATTCAGAACCAGTGGTTCTGTGTTTGAGTCCAGAGCTTCACCACCGTCTTAGTTTGGTTTCATCTGTTGAGTCAGAGCAGTCATCCTCATCCTCATCTTCATCTTCACCATCAAAACTGAGAGAGGACATCTGGAAACCCACACAGACTGTGGATAACCACACGCCACAGTGACAGCAACAAGATTAACACACATTAGATGTTTATATTTATATTTAATCAGTCTTAGTATTACTATTATTAAGGCTGTTGTCCAGGTCCTGCTGGATTCTCTCATCACGTCCGTCTCATCGTCCTAACACATCGAGTTCAGGATTCCTTTCCAGAGACACGTCTTCACATGTAGAGGTCTACATGTGACCTCTACATGTGAAGACGTGTAGACCTCTTTATGTCTTCACATGTAGAGCTCTACACGTCTATATGTCTTCACATGATGCAAATCCACTTCCTGTCTTTGTTCAAAAATTAGGAAATAAAAGAGGATCTGATTCCGGAGCCGACATCTTCATCATAACTTCATTAGGGGCCAGACACTTTGTGGAAGAGCACGTGGAGCCTTTGTATCGAGATCCTGACCGATTTCGAAACAGTGTCAATTTTGAGAAGTATTTATTTGACGTGTTCTTAGATTTATCTTTAGTTTGGAACTGAGGCTGAAGAGCTGCAGCTGTAACAAATCTTCATGTTTTACAGTTTCCTGCTGAATCCTGGAGATAAACTCTGGTTGTTAAAAACTGATCTCAGTTCAGCGTCACTCTTCAGCTGCAGCTGGTTGTGTCTGTGACTCTCAGTCAGTTGTTCTCAGGAGATGGAACCCACTCAGCAGGGAACAGACGCTCAGGGAGAGAAGAGGAAACTCTCTCTTGTTCACACTGAACATCAGACTCACTTCATCCAGCTGCTGCTTCAGGTCCAGAACGTTGGATTAGAATCTGTTTAGTAGATTCAAACATTCAGAACACAGATATGCTCCGTCTTACTCTGGGTGTGATGACCCTTGACCCCCGACCTGTCATTCATTTCTCACCCCTGGTTCGACTGTCGATCTGAGACAACACCAGTGACCCCCCCCCCCCCCTTCTGTAACTAACTATCAGCTGAAATGATTGAAGTGCATGATGGAAATCCAGGCATTGGTATCACACGCCTCTCTACTCGCAATTTGGAAGAAAAACATTCTGCACTTTGACGATCTGAAACTCCTTGAAACTCCTCGAACGTGCACTGCAATCTTTTCAAATCGCTGTTCTCCTGCTGCAGGAAATCAGTCTGATTAATTAAGTCTGTGTGACAGCTCCAATGTTCACGTTCCTCACGTCTCGGTGCAGAAGAAGAATCCAGACGTGAAGAAGATGAGAGATGACTTCTGATCCGTGTGTTTACAGTGAGAACATCTGTTTGATGACGGGGGGGGGGGGGGGGAGGGGGGGGGGGAGACGGAGCAGTTCGCTTTCACTGAATTTCAACTTTATTTAGAATTGAAGTTGAATCTCTTTCTTCTTTGTGATAAAGGAAACATATTCAGATAAAGACAATCTACAGAAAATGACTTTATATATGGTTTTAATAAATTCATTTTGTTCCCTTTGTCCTTTTTAACTTCAATAAATCTGAATTAAAGAGCTTGCGACTGCCTCCAGTTAAAGACCAGTTAGGATCTTCTCTGTCTGACTGGTTTCTAGTTGATTAATGATTCTGTTCTGAGCAGGTTGAAGATTTATTTCACCCACAAGCTTCAGTGTGTGTTGTGTTTGTGTCAGGAACTGGAAACATGTCACTGATGCGTGCAGTTTTCTATTTGTTGTGTATTTTCTTAACGCCTGATGAATGATCTAAGTTTATATTTGTGTATAAAACAACGATTAATTAACTAAATCATCTCTAAAGGTAGAATGTGAACAATCCAATTTGCTGAAGCTTCCAATATAAGAAACACAAGAATAGAGACAATTGTTTTGAACAACTAAGACACTCACCAACATGCCCGACTGTCAAAACAGATAATTAAATGATAAACGGAACTTTTACTAAACAGATAAAGTCGACTGTGATGGATCGTGTCTCTCGGCAAGAACTCGAGTTTCAGAATGTTGATTTCAGAGATTAGAACTGATCTCACATCTGCCCAGGAGGGAAGACACCGAGCTGATGGATCATCTGAAACATGATCAGTTTACACAAGTGAGAAACTTTGAAGTTCAGTCTTCACTCTGGAAACAGAATGTTGTGATCTGATCTGAGTGAAGCATCGTGTCCTGCAGGGAAGAGACTGAATGGAGCTTCAGCTGAGTCACCTAATTAAATCATAGTTCATTTGCTGAAACGTGCAGTTGTTAGCGTCTGTGAGAATTAAAGCTGTTTCATCAACACATGTAATTACTGTTGTTGATTTAATGTGGATGTAATGTACATTTTCGTATCGCCTGCGTTAGTGAAAATAAAACATGTATAAATTAAGTTTGTTTTATTTTGATGTTAACACAAATTAAAACACAGATTGTTAATTTAGTTATGAATTATAAACAACCAGAACAAAGTGTATAATCTAAAATAATTTTAAAACACTTTTAATTTGAAGAAACCTTTTCCTGCAGGGTTTAAAACTGATCAGCTTATGTTATTATATTTGAAACTTTTATTATTTCTAACTTTCATACACACCCACACACACACACACACACACACACACAGCAGCCTGTGGGCTCTATTGAGTTGTCAGTTGTCAAACTGCAGCTCTGTTCTCAACAGGTGCCTTCTGTGTGAATGTGAGTGTGTTTGTATGTGTGACGAAAGTCCACACACACTCACACACACACAAACACACACACACACACACACACACACACAGAGTGGTCCTGAACACCTACTGCCCTCTAGAGGCTGATGACTGACGGGTCAATGAATCAAAACTTTAGTCCCAATCATCCAAACCAGTAAAGATCTTAAATCTCTTTTTACACCTGAAAGTTAAAGAAAAACCATCAAGTTGTTTTTCTTCTGTGGTTTTCTTCTGAACCAGTTCATTACACTTTGTGTGAGGCGGGTTAGGGAAAAATACAAATAAAAAACTGAGTGAAACGGAGGGGAGGGTGAAAGGAGGAGGACGAGGAGGAGGAGGTGAAGGAAGAGGAGGTGAAAGAGGAGGAGGAGGAGGGTGAGAGGAGGAGGAGGAGGAGGAGGAGGAGGAGGAGGTGAAGGAAGAGGAGGTGAAAGAGGAGGAGGAGGAGGGTGAGAGGAGGAGGAGGAGGAGGAGGAGGTGAAGGAAGAGGAGGTGAAAGAGGAGGAGGTGAAGGAGGAGGAGGAGGAGGAGAACGAAGCTCCATCGACTATCGCTGCTGCACAGCCTCTAAATGAGTTCATCGCTGTGAGATGGTGGAGTTGCTTTGTGGTACACTTTGGCTTCATCTCTGGATAGTGGGAGGAGGTGCACACGCGTCGTCCATCTTTATTAACAGTCTTTGCCCCAGTGACTGAAAAACAAGGAGCTGAGATGATTGACAGCTCAGACTGACTGGTGGGAACTCCACATGTTCTAGTGATTCTATCATTTCACTTCTTCTCCTCTCTCCCTTCACTTCCTGTCTTTTCCCATTCTTCCTCCTCTCAGCCTCCTAATTCTCCTTTCCTCGTTCATGGCCTCCTTCCTCGCGACCTTGTCCTCGACCTCTGCTGCGTCTTGTTGTCCTCTCAGTCTCTGAAGCTGCTCTCAGACCTGCTGAGCTCATCCTGAAGGAGCTGCATGTGTGAGAACCTCTGAAGCTGCTGTGGTGGGTCATCAAACTGAAGAACACGTGGAGGTCTCAGAAGTGATGAGGCTCTTCCCCCACCTGCCGCTCCACCCTCACCTGACCCCTGCAGATCTCTCAGTGAACGTGTCCTCGTGGAGACTGTGGTGTCCATGTGTGGAAGACAAACTCCAGAGAAGTCCTGACCCACTTCTGAAGACAGTCTCCGGAGGTCAGGTCTGAACCGGTTCAACTCTCTTCTTCTCTCCCTGTTTTTCTCTCCTCTCTCCCTCCTGCATTCCTCCTCCTCTCCCTCCACCTCTTTATGCTCTCTCCTCCATTTCCCCTCACCTCTCTCTCTCCCTGTGTCCCCCTCTGCCCTTCTCTCTCCCCTCCTTCTCTATCTTCCCTTTCTTCACCCCCCGGTCGGGGGTCTGTATTGTCCCGGGCTCGGCTCTCTGTGGGAACAGCTCCTCTGTTTGTTGGCCAATAGGTCCAATTCAGCCGAAGCCTTTTAGAAAGACCAGCACCACAAAAGCCAACGGGAAGCGCCCCCCCCACTGCTGATCAACGTTTTCTTACCCCCCCGCCCCTCCCACTGAGGCCCTCTAAGTTTGTTTAAGAGATTGAGGGCCCAAAGAAAGAGACAGAAAGAGAGAGGGACGGAGAGAAAGCATCCAGCCATTAAGGTAATTATATAGAGCCTATGTTCCCGTGAGGGCCCTTAATTGATGTTAATGTTTGTCTAATTGGGGGGATTGGGGGGAGGAGGAGGAGGGGAGGGCGGGGGAGGCAGAAAGAAGGAGGTGAGGGTCCTCCTCACAAAGTCCCTCTTCCTCCCAGGACAAGGAGCACTTTTCAGTCCTCCCTTCTTCTCTCCATCTCTGTGGTTCACACCTTCTCACAATAGCTGTCACCTCAAGCTTTCTCACATTACCTTTTCTTAACCCCCCCACCCCCTCCCTCGCTCCTCACCTCCCCCGCCCTCGCCCCCTCTGGGCGGCCGGGCGAGCGCTCACTGCTCCCAGGTCAGTGAGGCCTCAAAACGACGGAGAGCAGAGACAGACGTTAAAGGGTTAATTCACCAAACTATGAAGATCTGAACATCTTCTTCAAACTGAACACGGTTTGAAAACATCTGTAAAAATATCACATGAGGAAAAGACGTTTATTGAAAAGTGTGAACAGGAGAACGTGAAACTCATTTCATCACAATCAGCATCGACGTCTAAAGAGCATTTTAATGAGATGCAGCAACGTGTTAAAAACTACTTGAAATGTTTGATTATATTCTTGATTATGAATCTGAATTAATGCTTAAATAATATATGTAAAAATTACCCAGAAGTCATAGTGAAAGCTTCACGATAGAGATGTGCTGCCATCTTTATAAACAGTCACTGATCCTCCAATCGGTTTGAGACTGAACTGGAATCAGTGATTCTGATTTAGATTCTCCAGGTTCATCTGGAAAATATAAATCATATAAAAAAAGATTCCACAATAAATCAGGACAAATTAAAAACTAGATTTAATGAACTCGTTTGATCCAGATGAGCTGACTGACACAGGCTTCAACTGGAGGCCTCGAGGATGAAGGTGGAGGATGAAGATGATGAAGATGATGAAGATGATGATGATGATGATGATTTTTTCTCCGTTGTCTGCAGAACAAATAGTCCATGACACCTCCTTTCCCTCCTCCGTCTCTCCTCTTTACTCCTCCTGACACCTCCTTTCCCTCCTCCGTCTCTCCTCTTTACTCCTCCTGCCACCTCCTTTCCCTCCTCCGTCTCTCCTCTTTACTCCTCCTGCCACCTCCTTTCCCTCCCTTGTCTCTCCTCTTTACTCCTCCTGCCACCTCCTTTCCCTCCTCCGTCTTTCCTCTTTACTCCTCCTGACACCTCCTTTCCCTCCTCCGTCTCTCCTCTTTACTCCTCCTGCCACCTCCTTTCCCTCCTCCGTCTCTCCTCTTTACTCCTCCTGCCACCTCCTTTCCCTCCTCCGTCTCTCCTCTTTACTCCTCCTGCCACCTCCTTTCCCTCCTCCGTCTTTCCTCTTTACTCCTCCTGCCACCTCCTTTCCCTCCTCCGTCTCTCCTCTTTACTCCTCCTGCCACCTCCTTTCCCTCCTCCGTCTTTCCTCTTTACTCCTCCTGCCACCTCCTTTCCCTCCTCCGTCTCTCGTCTTTACTCCTCCTGCCACCTCCTTTCCCTCCTCCGTCTTTCCTCTTTACTCCTCCTGACACCTCCCTGCGTCTCCTCACAGCTGGAGGCAGTGTCTCTATTATGGATGGTATTTGCATGTTTTTCTTGCGTTGCATGTGTGTGTTGCACGGGGGGGGGGGTGCATCTCTCTCTCTTCCCTCGTCCTCTCTGTATATATTTGTGTATGCTAATGAAGGATTTCTGTGCTGCCAGCCATAATGGATCTGCTGGATAATAACCCTGCAAAACAAACTCAGCCACAAACCAACAAACCAATTATCTCCGCTCTTGTTTTTTCAATCCACTGTAATTACTGTACGCAGAGAACACACGAAGAAGAAGAAGAAGAAGAAGAAGAAGAAGAAGTTGTGTTCACTGTGTGTTCACTGTGTGTTCACTGTAAGAGAGAGTGAGATACAAACAGGGTGACCCGACACAAATCATGGAAAATGATCAGGTTTGCTTTCATGTTTCAATCTGAACTCCCTCTGCCACCCCCCCCCCCCCCCCCCCGATGTACCCATCATTCCCATGGAGGGGGCTGGAGGACGAGAGACAGACAACGAGTCGGGTGTTAAAAAAAGAAGACAGAAATGACAGCGTGACAAATAACCTCCCTCGCTCGCTGCCCACCGATTCGACCAAAGACATTAAAAAGCCTCTAAACTCTGTCCTGCGGCCAAATGAGACACCTGTCCAAACCTCTAAAGACCTTTTGTGTCTTTCACAGATTCTTTGCGCTGCGTTCTAATTGGCTGGCTGGCCTGTGTGTTAGCGTGCATGGCATGCCCGGCTGCCGGGAAGGTAAAATAGGCAGGCGGGGGAGCTGAATAGAAATGTGATTGTGTTGCTGTCAAGCGCTCCCACATGAACTCCCCTTTTCTTTCTCCACCCGGACAGAGAGGAGAAGTGTGAAGGGAGACGGGGGGAGGGGGTGAGGCGGGGGGGAGAGGGTGAAGAGAGAGAGTGAAAGAGACACACTTCATTTGTCATCCAGCGGCCTGATTGGAGTGGCAAAGCCAATTCACATCTTGAGTGGAGTTCCCATCACACAAGCCCCCCATACCAAACCTACACTCCTCCTCCATCACCCCCCGCCCCCCCTCACCCTCCTCACCCGCTGTATCCTGCCAATCAAGCGCAGCCTGTACAAGCTGCTGGTGTTTGGAGCTGAGAGCTTCATCATCATGGATGGGAGCGGTAATGACTCTCTCTCAGGAGCTGTAATAGCTGCAGCTAATGGGGAAGGGTGGGGGGGAGATGGGGGGGGGGGGTCATGTGGAAAGTTGGGTGGATGAATGGGTGAGGAGGGGTGAGGGCGGTGAGGAGGGGGGGGCGCCTGCCATCATGGCCAGAGGCATCGAACTTCTTTTGGTGATTTTCTGAGCCGATCGGCCTCAAACGCATCAGATTCTATATTAATTTAAAAACAAATCTGGATTCATGAAACATCTCAGAGTCTCTGAGGAACCAGGCGCCTCAAGTTCAACACCAGGAACTGGAAACACCTCCAAGCTGCACCTGGAGTAACTGATCCTTCAACTACAAGATAAAAAACTGAAAAATGCTCAACTCTTTTCTTCTGTTTGTGAAGCTTTGGACACGAATGAATCCAAACGACCTCAGAGTGAGAACGTGTCATGGACCTGAGGAGACACTTCCAGACAGATGAGTTACTGAGGAGCTTCTGTTCAGATTCACTCGGGGGGGGAGGTATGGAAAAATCAGCTGCATAGACACAACTCGGTTTATTAATGAATTGATTCTATCTTCTGAAGCAGGGAAACTGTGTGTGTCTTCTTTGAAGCTCCAGTTGTTCGTGTGTGAGTCTGAAACAAGACGTCTGTGGAAAGTGTTGAGAGGAACCTTTGTTCATCCTGGTACTAACATGTGATCTGATCCCAGGTCTGCACACAGTCAATCACTCAGCCCCGCCTGACTCGCTCTGTTCCTCTCCATATGGCTCTGTCGTGCACACCCTGACAAACACACACACACTGAGAGACACACACACACACTGACAGACACACACACACCCTGATAGACACACACCCTGAGAGACACACACACACACTGACAGACACACACACCCTGACACCGGACACATATTTTTCTCAGACTGGGTAAAATCATTATGTGTACACATACATGGAAATTGCAGAAATAGACAAACAAAAAACAAGAACAACAAATCAGAACAAGGTTTAACTGCTCTCTACAAGTATAAATATTAATATATTTACAAAAGTATATATATGAACATAAACTACAGGACACTTTATATACATGAGGTAGGTGGCATATGTTTATATGTATATTTCATTTAGATTATAAAGGTACCATTTAGAATAAAAGCAAACTCATCTGGTCTTTGTGAATACATATAGTGGTTGAGTTTTTGTGTATAGGGGGGGGGGGGGAGCTCTGTTCACTGACCAGGTCCTGATTTCTTGCTTCCTGCCTCTGGATTCATTTTGTGTGTCTGGTAAAAACATGAAGTGCATTGTTGTGGATATTGATTTGAGTTTTCAGCCAATAGCAGCAGAGTGGACAGTAACTGTTGATGAGGACACGCCCACTGAGG
>NC_084954.1:739025-794025 GCF_949316205.1 Platichthys flesus
GATATATAAAGTGTTTCTGTCAGGGCGCGTAATCCTCCGGAGTCTGAGCGGTGAGATCTGTGCTCCTCTGCTCGCCTTTCTCTTCAAAGACCAGGGACCACACAGGTCACGACCTCTGACCTCTGTGAGGATGACCCCCTCCCGCTCCCACTGTCCAGCTCGGCCATTAAGTCTGAACGCCGTGTGATGTCTCCTCCATTCAGAGCGTTTTATATTTAATCTTAATGAAGACACAAAACTTCCTTTTGTTTGTTCATTTGTTCTTTTCTTCCTCCGTCTCTGAAACTGTTCTTTTCTCTCCTTTTCCTTGTGTTCACACTTTCTCTCCTTCTCCTTCCTCCTGTTCAACCTTTGATTCATCTCTCCATCATCTGCTTTGGTTCTCTCTTCCCTTCGTGGGATTCTGCTCTTCTTCTTTGAACTTGACCTTTTCTCACCTTCTTTACCTCTTTCTACCTTCTTCCCTTCTTTCCTTCTCTTTGGGATAGTTCCTCTCTTTTTTCTCTCCATCCTTCTCCCCCACTTTTGCTTTCTTTTACAATTTTACTTTCCTCTCCTTTTCTCTTTTCTTCTCAGACCTCCTCTCCTCACAACTCTTCTTCTTTCCCACCTCTCCCAGGTTTGTTCCTCCCCTCCTTCCTCCCTCCTTTTCTGATATAATCTACTTCCATTTCCTCGGCAGCGCTTGTCTTCTGTTTGTTTTTCAGTTCTCTTGTTATCGTCTTCGGTTCCGCGGAGGATGTGAATCAGATGTTCTCCGTCTACCTGGAGCCTCCACAGGTAGATGTTTACGTTCCCTCCTCCTCCTCCTCCATCCCTCGCTCCTCTCCTCCTTGCTCCCTCCTGTTTGCCTCTCGGAGGAGAACTCCACTCCTCGGCGGCTGTAATCACTTTACTACTGTTTTTGTTCGCGGTAAGTGGACTAAATATTTGGATGCTCATAAGCAAAGCAGAATAATTGAATGTGTGATTTGCGGCAGCTGGCTCGGAGTCTACGGGCTCGTCTCGGCAGAATGAAAACAGCTAGCGAGCCGCCGTAAACAAAAGCAACTTGTTATGTTGCAAACCCCTCGCTGTGCTTTGCTGTGAGTGGGAAACAACTAATTTCCTTGATGGCGTACTGTAATCATGGCGAAGCTTTACCACGCGCTGTGCTGAGTACTGCGCTGCTTATTAATACAGGGAGAGAGAGAGAGAGTCCACTCCTGGCAGAGCTGCTATTACTGTTAACACTTTAAAATATGACGACAGACGGAACAATGCAGCGACCTGAATTATTATAATTATTAGTTGAGTCCAGAGCGGAGACCTCGGAGGCTGGAGAGTCACAACCAGATCCCGGTGACGAGGGGGGGGGGCTCTGATGTGAGAGGCCTTCAAAAAACAATAAATCTAAACAATCACAACGATTATAATAATACAAATAATTACAGTAATGGCAAGAGTCCGCCCCCCCCCCCCCAAAAAGAGGCATAGGCCCTCACCACGAGGTCTTTGGATTTTGGGGGTTTATATCTTGTAACCAGACTAAAGATCAGAGAATGAAACTATTGAGACTCTAAAAATTAATAATCTTTGCTCTAAATTCCCCCCCCCCTCTCTTTTCACAGTATTTTAACTCAAGAAGTTTTTCTGCTTTTTTATTTTTGCAGTGAAAAAGAAAATAGATGGAGGTAAACATTTAGTTAAGTACGTTTGGCTTGTGAATGTATTTAAATAGTGTTTTAGTATGAGTTTTTATAAATTAATAATACTTCCAATCTGCAACACTGAACAGTGACTTTGAAAAAACAACAAACATATAACAATTTATATTTTCCATGAAAAATATCATAACATTTTTTTTATATAAAAAGTAAAGATTCTGTAAAACAGATATGTGAGTACTCTTCATCCCATTATGTAGTTTCCAGTATTTGTTAATTCCTCTACTTGCTGATGCTTCTGTTTTCACACTGAAGTTAAAACTTTAAAACTAAATAAAGTAAATGTTTGTTTGTATAACACGTCCATCCTCTCTCCCTCTCTCTCTCTCTCTCTCTCTCTCTCCCTCTCTCTCTCCCTCTCCCTCTCTCTCTCTCTCTCTCTCTCTCTCTCTCTCTCTCTCTCTCTCTCTCTCTCCCTCTCTCATCAGAACAACACAGTGTCCCTCTCGTCTTTCCTCCTCTTCTCTTCTCGTCCTTCAGAGGAACAAAAGCTGCTCTCCACATCACTTAGTCCTGACCTGCACCTGTGGAGGGGTGAGCGACAAACACACAAGCCTGGAGAGGGAGAGAGAGAGGAAGCTGGTCAACCCCTGAGAGGGGTCAGGAGTCAGGGTTGGGGGTCAGAGGTCAAGAGGAAGTCCTTTCTGGCGACGGAGAGCCACTTATCATTCTCATCTAATGGAGCAGCCATCTGTCAATCAGGAACAGAGGGGAGGGGCCAGCAGGTACCGCTGGCCCCGTCCGCTGCCGTCCCCCGAGGGCCCGACTCACTAGAAATATGGCTCCGGGTCCAAATCGGGTCGTGGGATTGTTTACAGTGTCCCCCTGTCCCCCGACCCTGAACCACGCAGACCAGTGTCCTTCATCGCCTTTAATCGAGTTCCACTGACGAGGGAACCTTCACCTGAAGAGTCGGTGAAATATAAACAGAGACTAGAACCTCAACAAGACTTCAGGTTAATTCATCATTCATATAGTTTCAGCATTAATCACTAAGCACTACGTAATCCAGAGAGGTCGAGTGAGAAAGATATTTAGCTGAATCTATTTTCCTGAACTAAATAAGTTTCCTCACCTGTTTTAAAATAAGATATTTGCAGATTTTGATTATTATATTGAAAAATGGCAACAAGGCCCTGAAAGTAAACTAAGAAAATATCTCCCACCAGTTTTTTCATAATTATCTTAAATCTTGATTATTTCATGAACATGAAACTATTAAACACAATTCTTCCATATTATTTAAACATATTAAATCACAGCCCCACAGTCAAAAAGGATTGTGTTATTGAAATGTTGTGTGTTTGAGTTTTTGAGAGGATCGTATCCACAGAGGAGATGAATTTAGTAAATGTTTAATTATCTTTTACACAAAAAATGAACAAATCCTTTGTTTTTAACTTCTCTGGCTCCGGAGTTAAATAACCCTTCATTCTGTGCAGGCTTCTTCTGCTCAACGTGTTTTTACAGTTTCCTCCACTGCTGTGATCTTGTGTTTACTGGGTTCACTGCAGCGACTCCGTAAACAACACAACTCACTGTTTACATGTTTGTCTAAAGTGAAACTCGTGACACATGTTGTTCAAATGACCACGGCTCAGCTGGATCCTCACGTGTGACAACAAACCGGGGACGTTGCCCCGCCCCCTTCAAACCCCCCAACTCACTGATCCTGAGTCTGTGTGAAATATTCACTCCACCGATCCTTCAATTATCCCGAAACACAACCTGCTGTCACCTGCCTCGTCGGCTAACACCAAACATTCCCAGGGTCAGACGGGGCTGCACGGGCCTCCCTGTGGACCTCCTCCTCCTCCTGCTCCTCCTCCTCCTCCTCCTCCTCCTCCTCCTCCTCCTCCTCCTCCTCCTCCTCCTCCTTCTCCTCCTCCAGCCCAGGAGCTCCTCTGGCGTCTGTTTCTGCTCCAGGAGATTTGTTTGTGTGTGTTTGTTTTGTGCGACACTTTATGAGAAGACCCTGTTTAGTGTGAGTCGTGTCCCTGAGACTGTGACTAACGGCCTCCGGCCTCTAATCAGCAGATCAGTGACTGATCGACAGCCGGTCGGTCTGGGAGAAGCTTCTCCGTGAGTTTCTCAGAGCTGATCCCTGCAGGGACCAGAGCGTCAGGGGGCGCTGCGGCAGCGTGGCCCAAAACCAGGGCCCGTCCCTGGGGAGCGTGGTGAGCCAGGCACCCAGAGACCTGGAGGATCGGTGGAGGTGGAGCGTGGGAAAAATATCTGGAGAGCTACTGACACACACACACACACACACACACACACACACACACACACACACAGACACACACACACACACACACACACACACACACACACACACACACACACACACAGACACACACACACACACACACACACACACACACACACACACACACAAACACACACACACACAGACACACACACACACACACACAAACACACATATATCCCAACACACAAACACACACACACACACACACCTTGTCTCCTTGTCTCCTTCTCTTGATGTTCAGTGGTGCTCGGGGCAGCCTGCTCAGTTTACTCCACAGTTGAGGATCAGGATCTGGATCAGGATCAGGATCAGGATCAGGATCTCAGCTGGAACCGAGCTGATAGAGAAACGAGGGGTTAAATATGAGTGATGAGTATTTTCCGGCCGGTCTCAGTGCTCCGGGCCTCAGGTTTGTGATGTGCAGATTCAGAAACACACACTTCCTGTGTTTCCTCCACGTCCATCATTGTCTTTTTTATTAGGCGATTAGCTGAGAGCAGAGGACCCAGTGGTTCTGAGGCGGCGGCTCCCGGCAGCGAGCGGCGGCTGATTGCAGCTCGACCCCTCGCCGCCGCCGGCTCTCAGCGGCTGAATGCCAGTAATCATTTGTCTGATTTGATACGAGGAGGAATGAGCGGAGCGGCTTGATTAATGCTGATTTAGACGGATGGATGGATGGACACCCCCCCCCCTCCTCCTCCACCCCACCGTCACCAGTATCACCAGCACCACCCGCCTCCAATCAGCTGATGGCTGGTTTGCAGACGTATGTGGAGATCTGACCTCTGACCTGAACACTTTGCCTGTTTGGATCCAAACAAGTGGGATGTGAACCACAAACTCCCAAAAATAACATGTGTAAGGAAACTAGTTCACCCCTCTGTGCTTATTAATGTGAAATAAAGGAAGTTTAGTTACAGGTCGATTCACATCCAGTTATTCAAAGACACGTCTCTGGAAACCGTGAGCGTTTTTTAATATGGGGGGTGTTGTGGCCTCAGCCCAGTTCAGACCAGTTCAGACCAGTTCAGACTCTGGTGGTGTGTTTGGTGGATGAAGCAGTGAACTTCCTGGAAGCAGCAGGAGATGATTGTTCTGCAGGTGGTGAAGCTTCTTCTTCCTCTGAGTGTCGTGTGAAGCAGCTTCATGTGGAGACTGAGCCTCCGTCAGCTGAGGGTGCTTGAGTTGGAGAGCAGCTGGGGACAGAGGACCACGATGGAGAAGACAAACCAAAGTGTGGCGTCTCAGAGAGGAACATCCATCCTCTGAGGATCATCTAAATATATCTGTTCTCCTCCCGTGAAGAATCACCTGCAGGAACCGGCCGGCTGGCAGAAGTCCTCCGTCAGCGTCACGTGACCAACCAACTTTCTAAAATACCTTTTCAAAGACGAGGCTCTGGCAGCTCGAGCGAGCGTGGGCGCCACCCACCCCCCCCCCCCCCCCAGTTATCTTCCTCATATTTTAATGATTCAGTAAATGACTCACGTGGGATTTGATTTCACAAAGGACGACAACACTCAAAAAGAAAACACAGGTCAGAGGTCAGAGGTCAGCTCGTCTGTTAGTCTCTAACATCAGTCTCTCACCAACCTCAACAATATGTTTATATTATCATTATGTTTGTATTTCATTAATACATTTATTATTATTATTATTGCAGTATAAGTGATTAACCCCGCCTCCTCCATGTTAGCAGAAGGAACATCAGGTTCCTTAAATGTTTGTGAAAGATGTTTCTGTCATTTCAGGTCTTTCTCATCTCACTGATGTTTCTGATCAGTTTGGTTTTTAGACATAAAAACGATCAGAGACTTAATGATTGACAGATGACACTGACTCCTGATTGGTCGAGCAAATAAACCTCAGAAGTATGAGACGGTTCCATGTGCGTTTGATTTACTTTAAACAATTAGATTAATTTGAGCAGAGTTATAAGGAGCAGGTCAGAGCCTCTGACACTAAACACCATTAAACCAGATCATCAGGTTCCTCTGGAGCTCCTGAGTCCTCCAGCCCCGGGTCCGGGTGAGGACCGGAGTGAGGACCGGAGTGAGGACCGGAGTGAGGACCGGAGTGAGGACGGGTGGAGCCGGGACCGACCTGTCACAGCAACGGGTTGAGAAGGTGTTTGATGTGGGGAAACACAACATGTAAAGCTGCCCCCGCTTAACCAACCGACCAATCAGCTGCTGCCCTCGCCGCCGACATGTGACAGCACTCAGCCCCGCCCGGCCTCAACCACAGACCCGTCTATATGTCACAAGACTCTTTAATCTGGACCGTGTGTGTGTGTGTGTGTGTGTGTGTGTGTGTGTGTGTGAGATCAACCAAAAGAAAGAGGGAGAGACAGGAAATGGGCAGCCTGAAAACAAGATGGAGGAAGCGAGGCAGAAAAAGTATGTTTGATGTAAACATTGAAGAGGAGGAGGAGCCGGGGGGGGGGGGGGGGGGGGTTGTATGTCTCTGGGTTTTAGGTTCCTCCGTCTCACTTTGTTTTTCTTTGTAGAGTTACAGCACGCCACTGGTCTAAGTAACGTGACCTACAGGGGGCGCTAGATAAAACAACGTGGATAAAGTTAGTCTGGCCCTCTCCTCTCCTGGTTGGTTCTCGTCAGTCACATGACTCGAGGGTTGACGACATGGCTGATCCTCGTTCGTGGTATTTTCCAACTGCCGAGTAAACAATCTACTTCCTGTTTGCGCCACATGACGGGTGGTCACGTGACCTGAGGAGCTGAAACCTTTAGATTTGAATCTGTCAGTTTATGGATCTCTTTGATTTATGGTCCTTGTTGTCTGAGCTCAGTGAACACACATTTAAATCTCTGGTGTCTCTTTATTTCACTGAACAGATCAAACATATGGACAATATCACATTTCATTTCTACAATATTCTGTAGAGCGACGTGTTCACCACGTCCCTTTAGAAAAATATAACATATAATATTGTTTCAGTGCTTTAACAAACATTGAGCGCATGGCTCCGTTAGTTTAATTACAAAGTGATTTCCAGCAAACTGGTCCTAATGAGTGAGAGCAGCAGTTTTAATGACTCGCTTGTTTTTCTCTCCAAAGTTTAATTCACTTCTGAAATTACTTTTCAACATAAATTTCAATTAAAGTCAATTGAAGAAACTTTGACATCAGCTGTGAAACTTTGTTTCCAAAAATGAAACTTAGATTAATTTTCTTTAGAGCTTTTTATTCTCTACACAAAACTTTTATGACGACGACGTGATTCTGTCCTCTGCTGCTTCTGATGTAAACCCTTTGTACCATCTCTTTGTTTATTACGTGTTTCAGGAGAACTTCAATGTTCTCATATTTTTAAGTTTCAGGTCTGATGTTTGTTCTCAGTGTTTCTGATGAGTTTGGAGACGTGGAGCTTCTGCCCTGAGCTCTGATGGTTCAACATTCAAAGAGAACCGTGTCACCTGATATTAACAGAGGCCTGAATCTATTCTCTGCAGCTGTGGTACAAGTCGAAAACATAATCCCCCCCCCCCCACCAAAAATAAATGTTTCGCTAATGAAAACTAGTCGGATATGAAAGTAATTCTGTGGAGAAAAGGTTACATTAGCTTTCTAATCTAGCAGCCAGCCTGTGATTGGTCGGGGGAGTGGAGTCACCCTGACAGATAGACAGCAGGGTGGTTTAATTCTCTCAGCAGCGGCGGGAGCTGCACCAGGAGACACTCTGAGACACTGAGAGACATTATCTTCACGTCTCTCAGCAAATTGGAAGCAGGTCTGATTTGGCCTTAATCGAGCTAATGCCCCCCCGCTGCTCCTCCTCCTCCTGGCTGCAGCTCAAATCATCTCCTGCCTGAGGAAGAGTACTGGTCATTTTCTTTTAGCACCCGACTCTTAATAAGAGCATCTCTAATTCCCTCTGTCTCCTGGACGGGTTCATGGAGGAGGAGGAGGAGGAGGAGGAGGAGGAGGAGGAGGAGGACTGGGCGTCAGCGCAGTGATCACAGTTACCTAGTCGACCGTCCAGCGGGGGGGGGGGGGGCTGGGGGGGGGTGATGGAGAGCAGAGGCAGAGCTGAATTCCATTAGAGTTAATACAGAGACATTAAGAGTCTGTCTGAGTCTCAGCCGCTAACGACTACGGTCACTAATTCGTCCAATCAGACGGTGAGCAGTCATTATGACCTCAGAGCTGCTCCTCACAGAGCGACAGCCGCTCTATTCTCAACCGCCTGACGGAGGAGAGAGAGGCCAAGTGTCTCCTCCGTCCTCAGGTCTCTACCAGCAAAGAGATAAAACTCTGGAGGTTTAAAGAAAAGTTCTTTATGACTTTAAACTCAGTTCCATGAGACAGAAGACGTGAAGTTCTGTTTGAAGACATCGCTCTGTTTCTTTAAAGTGTTTTTGTTTAGTAGAAGACTCTTTGAGTGGTGAAGGTGAAGATCAGTTATTAAAATCATGTGAAGTCTTGTTTTGGAGGAAACTGAAACGAAGATGGAACCCTGGACCGCCTCGTCCTGTCTCGTCTCATTTGTCTTCCGTCCTCTGCGTCGGGTCATCGTCTCCACCCCCCCCCCCCCCCCCGCCGCGATCAATAATGTTTCATCTCCGCTCGATGAAACCACAAACATCTGAGAGCAGCCGGGAGGAGGCAGCTCTCCGCGGCAAGGCGATAATTGGGAGGCTCAATTCATTTGTTTTTACTCGTCTGTTGTCTTTTCCACCGGCGTGTGTAATCAACATGTGAGAGCGGGGGGGGGGGGGGGGTGAAGGGAGGGGGGGGGGGGTAGGATGCTCATGTTTTCTAGTCTCATTTTGTTTCCTAACAGACACAACTAAATCTTGTCGACGTGGGAAAACTGTTTTATTGTATTATATATTTATATATTTATATATTTATATATTTATATATTTATATATTTATATATTTATATATTTCTATATTTATATTTTTATATTAGTGTGTCGTCATCGGGTGAAGCTGCTGAATGAGGGAGTTACTACGGCAACAAGCCCATCATCCCTCTTACTGCCAGGGAGAGAGAGAGAGAGAGAGAGAGAGAGAGAATAGATGGAGATACAGAGAGAGCAAAGTAAGAGTCGGTGAAGAGGAGGGAGAGATGAAGACAAAGAGACAAAGAGTGGAGAGAGACGGTGTGAGACGGAGAGAGAGACAGATTCATGACGCTTGTTATTTCTCCCTCACAGAAAAGAAGAAGACACAGAAAGATAACTTCATATCCTGAAGACTCACAGATGATATCATATTTAATACAGAGGAACACGAGTGAGTGGCTCCAGACTCCAGAGGAAACTTCTCCTGATGGAGCCGACTGATCAGCTGTGGAACGTGGATCCAGTCAAACATTTTCAACTTCGACAATTTGAACCCCCCCCCCCCCGACCGGAAGTGAATTAATTCACTCAGCCAATCACGACTCAGCCTCAGCCTCAATCATAACGTCTCAGTCCATTTTCATATCATGAAATAACTGATTAAAACCAAATCAAATCGGAGAAGGTTTGTTCAAAATGAAATTTGTCTTTTTAGTTCAGTCGATGTCCCATCTACTCACATGGAGGAGGCGGGGCTTTATGCCTCTACTGCAACCAGCCACTAGGGGGCGATCAAAAAGCTCTGCCTTACTTTTTAGATGATTGTTCGACCGGGACCCACGTTCGGCCCCAGAGGAGAAAGAACCTTGTTTATGACAAGTCAGATATTAATGTATGAAAGTCGGGTTTGGAACTCTTGGATGATAATTTGACTCTGAGGTCGTTTTTTAAATGTGAGGCTGATGAACACGAGGTTCTGTGGAAGCCTGGTTCTCTACGTTAGAAGCTGCTCACAGATGAACTTACATATTTGTCAGTAATGTTGAAAGCTGAACTCGTCAAGGCTCCACACACAGCTCCTCAGGGAGGTGCCCAGGGAGGTGCTCAGGGAGGAGTTTTGTTTTAGACAGATTGTGGTTTGAGTTGAACAATCAGATTGTGTCTTCAGCCACAGAGCTGCATGAACACGATCATCAAGTTTCATAAAAGTCTTAATTAATATCGACACGAGCAGAAGTTTCATCTTTAAAACAGAGGAACACAAAACATGTTTACTGTTGATGTGTAAATAAAGACTTCACGCAGCGAGTAAAGATGGACTGTGTGAAGTCATTCACCTGTTTGAACCTTAAGATAAGATAAGATAAGATAAGATAAGATAAGATAAGATAAGATAAGATAAGATAAGATAAGATAAGATAAGATTTGTTGTGATCCAGCAGCAAAGAGGAAAGTGCAAAGTCAGTTAAAGTAACACAGTTTACAGTGTAGACAGAGTAAACAGATAGAATCCAGCCCAGTTTAATGAGTTAAAGCAGACTGGTCCCAGTTGGTGCACGGCCACGAACCTGCACACGAAGCCTCAGGAGGCGTCTGATTGGTGGAACGGACTCTGCAGCTCCCGGTCACTGGGCCGGTCGGGGGGGGGGGGGGGGGGGTGAATCATTCTAACTGGTGTGAGTCTGAACCTGCCCTCACCCACTGGGCTGCTCCCAGTCCCAGGGTCACTGCTGCTTAATTAGTTTTGATCATTTGATTAATTGCAGATACATTAAGAGCTTTAGACCTCGTACAGTCAAATATTGACGGGGGGGGGGGGGGGGGGTCCTGCTTTATTCACTAATCCGTCAATTCAGTGTGAGAAATCCACCTTCAACAGCTTAGTTCAGGTAGTTTTGTGCATTGTCCTGATAAACTTTGATCTAATCATGGTAGAGCAACATCAATTATGATTTCAGCACAAAAATATGATTATTATAATAATCACACAACAACTTCCTGCTGCAGACGAATCCACGTCTGCACCAAGCGTGAGTCACAGAAAACTACAGTGATGGAGGAGTAAGATCCGACTGTAGAGATAACATGAGACGTGTTGGTGTTCACACATCACTGCTGCACACACACACACACACACACACACACACACACACACACACACACACACACACACACACACACACACACACACAACACACACTTTAATATACTCTACGTCTTTTTTCATATTACAGTGTTCAGGTCAAACTGAATCTATAGCAAAAAAATTTTACTTACATGAATTTTACAGTGAAAGAAAAAGAGAAATAAAAAAGAGGGAGAAATAAATCAATACAGCAAGAAGGAGGAAGAAAGAGAGAAGGGGGATGAAAAGAGAGAGAGTAATGAAGCGAGAAAACAAGAGGGAGCGAGAGACATATGGTGGCTGCTGGTTCGAGACTTTCTGCCTCGCGGCGTCGAGCTGACAGCTCGCCTCAGCGCGCTACACAACACGGCTACACAACATGTAAAAATAGAAATAAAAGGTAGAGACAATAGAATCAGCAGCAGAGCAAAGTAGCAGCAGCAGCAGCAGCAGCACGGGGCTGAACTCAGGTCTGTGTGAAATGTGTGTTCAGGTTTGTGTGAGCAGATTTCAGCTGTGAACACAACGGAACACACGCAACACAATAAACACAATAAACCACAAAGAGCAGAAAGGAAAGGAAAAGTAGCAGGTGAATTTCAAATTAATCTGAGATCAGTGCACAGAGATTAATGAACTCAGCTTCTGTTTGCATTAATAAATACTGTGGAAACATTATCTTTGAATAAACCACAGATCATTTACAGGATTAACCAGATATCACAGCAGGAAGATAAAGGTTTAAAAAGGATAAAGGCTCGAACGGTAAATAAATCATACTAAAGCAAGCGCACACAAATTTAACTCTTTATATTTTTCACACAATTTAATGGAAAAATACACTAAAAAAAGAAAGAAATTAAAATTATCAGCTAAACTGATGAATAATCTTTAAAAAACATATTTATTCACATTGTAATTTAATTTAAGAATAGATCTTTTGAATTGTACATCTCATGTTTTCAGATTTTATTAGACAAAAATATTGAGATTATATTTAAATGCAGGTAAAGAATAATAAATACAATAGAAAAAAACGTACACAATTATAATAATAATATGATAAAGTACTTACATATATACATGTGCTGTGTTCTGGGCCCGATTCAGAACAATAACATCATTGTTTTATGAATGAAAATTAAGAGAAGGATTCTTTACAAATGAAATAAAAACAGTAAAGATCTCTCACAGGAAATGAAGAAAAAAACAGAAGAAAAATACATAAAGAATTTATGCATTCATGATAATCACTCTGCTGTTTATATTCTTTTGTATTGAGAGACAGAATGAACTGAAAAACACTTGTGATCAATTCGTTCCATTTTATAAACGCTTGCTCTCATTTGATTTTCAGACTTCTCAAGCGACGATTTAAAAGAATTTGTTTTTGATTTGAATTTTAAATTGAACGTCATTGAAGTGTCAGTAGCCGTCAGTGGTCGGCCCGGAGGTTCTCATGGAGGCGGCTGCAGCTCCCTGTCGTGGGCCCATTGTTCCGGCTGCAGGAGAAATGATGAGGTGTTATATGTTCGTTTCTTTACGGCTCGGCCGCCGCCTCAGCAGGCGAACGCTTAACGAGAGAGCAACACAAAGAATGTGGTTTTTATTCTGCTGCTCAACAGACCAAAGCTTTTCTCTGCTCAACTGAACCCAGAGAAACTCGGGAGGAAACGGAAAAACCACGTCAGAAATAAAAGAAATCAGAGGCAATAAAGATGAGTTTGAACTATTCATATTTTAAATGAATTATTGGAACCTTTAAAATGTAAATTAATGTCAAACAGGTTGATTTAATTTGATCTTAAATTATTTGATTCGTCATCTTATCGTTATCCTAATAAAGTTATTTTAAATGAGCCATTCGATCATTTCTATTACTCTGTGTCTAAACTGTGTTTTAAAACTGTGTCTTTGCTTATTTTTGAACAAATATGAGAATAAATGTTCACAACAGAACAAACACTAATAACAGAAATATGTAATTTGGTAAGAACTTCATATTTATTTTGTATTTTAAATGTTTAAACACTTATAATTGTTGAAATGTGTAACTTAACTTTCTTATAATTGTTAATCTATTACAATTTATTGCTATGTTTTTTTCTCCTGGTTCAGTGTCATTAGAATCACAAGTTATTATTTCTAACATCTATTGTTTTATACAATAAAAATATAGAAACAATACCAGAAGTAATATTAACAACATTTCTATTATTTGTTTACATATAATTTATTTATTTCATAAAATAATCTGACTCAATTAATGTCACATTTTAAATCTGTATTGTCATTGTTGTCAAAAAACTATTATTAAACATAGTTAAGCAAATAAATAACAGAAATGTTGTTTTCACTAACTTTCTATTTAAAGTCATAATGATTCATATGAATACTGAATAATAAATATAGTTGAGTAATAATAGGAACAAGAATAGTAATTTTATAAACTGAATATAAATTCAGTTTTTATGTGTAATTTGAAATTCACTGTTCATTTTATTGGCCTTAATATTCATCTGTCTCCACTCTATCAAATGTCCTATATTTTACATGAAGTTTATTATTAGTTAACAATTGACTTAAACATTTAAATATTTAAAACAAATAACTACAGCTGCACAGCAGATTTGAACTGAACTGAGATTTAATAAATTCACCTGGAAAACTATGTACATCTGTTCATGAAGTATTTATACATCTGTCATGTAACGTCTCGTTAGGTGTTGTTCTATTATACAACATTTGTTCCTGTTATAGATAATTTACTATACGTGTGTGTGTGTGTGTCTGTGTGTGTTTGTGTGTGTCTGTGTGTGTGAAGACAAACAGGACTGAGATTCCTGCTTTGATTCAACAACTCATTTACACACATGACAGGCTTCTGTGTGTGTGTGTGTGAGTGTGCGTTCACCCCTGTGTTACACCGGTGTGAAAACATGAATCTGGGCTATCGATGTGTGTTGTGCAGCAGAAAGATAAACTGAACAAAGTGTTTGTCTCTTTGGTTAAAATCCATATCTGTTCCTCTGCCTCGTGCCCGGAGGCTGCAGGTTGTCGGTTCCACTCCCGACTCAGAGGCTGCAGGTTGTCGGTTCCACTCCCGACTCGGAGGTGAAATCTGGAGGATTCAGCCTCGTCGCTCTCAGGCTCTAGAATAATTCAGTTTTTGTCTTAAACCCGCCTCCCTCTCTCTCTCTCTGTTTTTTTAATTGGCATATAGGGAGGCTTGTTTGTTTTTGTTGTCTGCTGTTTCTTAAATGTGTGTGTTCGTGTTCATGTGGCCCCCGGTGTCCCAACAAGCACCGCGGTAGGTGTTGGGAGGCGCTTTCGTCTGCAACAAACACACACAGCAAACAGCTCCGAGAACACAAACACACACTCCCAGAAACACACAACACAAAATAGATGACACAGACAGAAATACACACACAAAGACTCATGCCATGGGAAATCACACACACATACACACAGACACACAAAACTCTGAGACAAAGCCTGTTAGGAAAGATAAAAAAGGAAACACTCACACACACACACACACACAAGCACACACACACACTCACACACACACACACACACACACACACACACACACACACACACACACTCAAAGACTCAGCTGAAGCCTGTTGCCTCTCATGCAGCGCCATCTTGTGGCAGCAGGCACCAACAGAGGCCTACAGTGTGTGTTCTATTTGTGTAGATGTTTTTGTTCTAATTTTTGTAACATTATGCACAATATGAAAATAAAACCCTGCAGCTTTAAACTGCTCTGTCCAATTCTAAAATAGTTATTTGTAAAAATGTAGTGTAACAATCTCCATGATGTGTTTAATGTTTACTCGTTGTCCGGTCACAGTGGTGTCAGTTTGTCATATATAAAAAGAGACCCCAATATTTCAAAATATGTATTATACATTAAACTACAGTAGATACAGTTGTAAATATTAATTTCTCAGGACTTTAGATTCTGTTATTGGAAACTGAAAATAATTGTTCTTCTTTGTTTTTCACCCTCGAACACGTTATCATCCGGAAACAGATTCTGTGCAAACTGTTGAAAAATTAAAATAAAGTCCAGAGATCTTGAGAATATAGTCTGATGTTTATTGTTCTTTATGAAATAAGCTGAAGTGGAACTCTCTGCTCTTGGGAGCTTTTCTCCTTCTGGATGTAAAACAGAAAAGTTCTTTGAATATAACACAAACGTGACCAACGATAAAAACACAAAGTCGTAGTTGAAATTACAGACACAAAAATATGAACTATATAAATAACCTGTCAAATTTTATGTTGCACTAACAATGTTAATTTGTGTTACTTATTGGAGTGCGGTCCAACAACAGACACATTTCAGTGAAAATAATTACGTCAAACAAGAAGAAAGAAGATTAATTTAAAATATCTTTATTGAAACACGATCCAGAGACGAGTAGACGTCAGGTTGACGAGTCGAGCTGGAGAAGAAACGTTTCAACACATGAACACACAATTCAACACCTGAGGCAAACCAGTCTGAACCCAGAGTCACACTCATCCATTGGACCGAGGAGAACTGCTCAGGTTGAACTCTATGAACAGTCAGGATTCTACAGACTCCTCCAGGAGGCACCAGACAGATGTTCCTCCTCATGTTCTCCATGGTCCATGAGCATCAAACCAGTCTGGAGCCTCCTCCTGTGAATATCAGGTACTGGGAGCAAACATCACTTCTGAATACAATGAGTATACAGCTAAAAATATAATAATTTTAAAAGAATAGTTTGACATTTTGGGAAATATTCATATTTGTCGAATACAAAGCTGCAGTGAAGGTTAGCAGGTTAGCTTAGCACAAACACAAAGCAATGGCTTTGTCCAGTGGTTGTTAAAGAAGAGATTTAAACATTATATCTCGTGTATAATTCTTCTTATTTATACAATAGGTACATGTGACTTCTGAGCCACAAAAATATACTTTAATATATTGGATGTGTCTCCAGGACGTTCATGTCTGGTGTCTTCAGGAACATGAAGGTGGCAGCAGCTCCTCTCACGAGACAACATTCAAACGTTTGTCTTCTTATATTTCAGCCCTAACGGTGTGATCTCCATCCGTCCTCTGTCTTCCACCTGCCCTGGCTCGGGTGGAGGGTGGGAGTCGAGTGTCCCAGGCGTCCGTCCCCTCAGCTCTCCTGCCCTGCTGGGTCTTGAGGTGTCCCCAGGCCTGATGGGACATGTGGTCCGTCCAGCGAGTTCAGAGGGTGACCTGTAAACTGGGACAGAAGCCGAGCTCCCTCCTGAACACCTCACCCTGGTTCTGAGGAGATCATTGACTTGTAGGTTCCATCTTGTTCTGGTCGGAGTGTAGGTCTACTGATCTCCTACGATATGAGATGTTTGTACAATAAGGACAACATGGCCCCATAACGTAACTTTATAAACAGATTAAAATCCACACAACATGAGACAAATATGGACCACACAAACACACACACACACAAACACACACAGACACACACACACACTCTTTGACCATTTGTACAGACAGGTATAAATAAGGTATTTCAACAAAAGCTTGATAAGTCACTTCTTTACAGAGACAACCAGACAGTGGACAGTGGACAGTCGTGTCCCCGGTGATGCTCACACGTCCCTTTCAGAGAAGACAGAAGCGTTCATCATTGAGACAGAGGCACGAAGAAGAGAAGGCCATGGAGGCTTTAGAGAAACAGCCCTTAGTGTTCACATCTATGGCACAATCGTAGAAACACAACGACCCTCACACACACTGTCCTGCGTCTCCGTACGGGACAGACAAGATCGGACAGAAGCTGCTTGGACATCTTACTGTTGGACATCTTGTTGTGTCCAAATCTCACTGCGTCTTCGTCCAGAGTCGCACTGGGAACGACGCTCAGGTTTGAACTCTGAACCAATCAGATCGCTCCCTTCATAGAGCTAGTCCAATCATCACCTGAGCTGCGCATACGGAACATTTCCCGAACTTTAAAACACGTACAACTCATTCTGCTTCTGATCGTATACTTCCCGTACGAAGCTAGCACAGTGTGTCTTCAGGTTGTAGAACATGAGCTGAAACTGAAACAATCACAGAATACAAAGCATCCGGTGAATCTCCGGTGGAGCAGACACATCATCCGTGTTCTTCTTTTAAACATACGAACTTTCTTCTTTAAAAAATGTTTGTTTCTATTTCCCCGACAAAAACAAGACTCGAAAATACACCGGAAAAAAAAGAATAAATAAATAAACATAATGAAACTATGATAACATTTAAAACCTTAAAACAAGTGTGAAAACAGCGTTAAGAAAAAACTGAAACCAGGAAAAATACTGAAAAATAAAATATCTATTGTAGGTTTTGGTTTTGTTTTGGCACAGAAGTTTGAGGATTCTGATCCAAATGCTGATTCAGTCCATTGTCACAGAAGGTTATGAATCTTCTCAAAGTGAAGTCGGGTTATTTGTGAAGTCCTACAGCTTTGGGATGAAATCCTGGTTCGTTGCTACTCAACAAAATAAAATGAAACTCAACATTCATACTGTGAATGTTAGTGAAGTTAACATCTATAAACTGAGACATCTACAGCTTGATTTCATTTATAAATGATTTTACATGACACAAAAGTAGTCGTTCTGTGGCTGAATAAATACGAACATGATGCTTTCCTTGGTTTTGTTGCTGACCTGATTAACGCTGACCTGACTTGTGTATGAATTATGATTCATAACTCGTGCTCTACATGAGGCCAATCAAACGTCTGGTTAAGATAGAACTTATCGAAGTTAAGCTGTTGTATGTCGAGTGTATGTCGGAATCTCAAACTATGTTGAAACCCCCGTTCTACGTTTTCATAATGATCCCTTTAATAACCCTTTTTTATTAGATATTCTCTTTAATCTTGATAAGAGGCGTGGCTTGTTTCCATAACTTCACCGTCATCATCAGTGCAAATTCTTCGTAGAAAAGTGATCGTTACGTTCGAGGCACAACTTGGACGTTTTCTGTTTTCAAATGTAAATTAAAGCAACTTTTTTATCGTGTCTTTAATTTTCTGATTGTCGTGAAGAACTGTGGCTTTAAGAAATGACTTGATCAAAAATCAAAGAATTATAAGTATTGTTATGTCGTCATGACTCAGCATTTCTTAATTATATTAGACATTGGTGATGCACAGGTCGAGCCACAGGTTGGTACAGACGGAAATGAAGCCAAAGCATGCGGATCGCCCCCTGGTGGCTAGCTGCATTATAGGTTTTGTGTTTTAGGTTTAAACACGAGGAGGAGGTTACCACAAACAATATGGCCGACGAAGTCAGAGGTGATGAAACCGGAGCTGTGGGTCAGGTCGAGGTTTCCTGTGCATCACGAGTGAACGTGCTGAAGAACCCTCTCCACTCAGGACGGCTCCAGGTTTGTTATCCTAAATTATTTTTTTGTTCTCTTATTTATTTCAGGGAAAAATGAGATTCTTGCAAAGTAATAATGAGACGGAAGAAATATAAATAAAATAAAACTGAAATTCTTTCCTCATTATCACAAAACAAGTATCAGATAATATCAAGATATAATTAGAGCATCTTTACCAAGTGATAACAAAACAAGGACTTGAAATCCAAACCTTGGGATTTTTCATATAAATTTATAATAATTAAAAGATCTTTATCTTGTTGTGTCAATAAATCTAAAAGTTATGACATCTTTACCTCATAAAGCAGGGATCTCGAATTTAAAGGAAATAACTGGATTTTACTGAGGAAGCACCGACCTCAGAATCACAAAAGTTTCACAGTTTTACTTCATAAAACCTTGGTAAGTTTAAAGCTTTAGTTTCCAAATAATTTTCATAAACGTTCTCTCTGCGAGTCGTTTCTACTTCTTTATAAAATTCTAGAGATGTTGGGATACGAGACCAGCATCACAAGTACCTTCGATAGTGATGACAACACAGCTTGGTGATTGTCGAGTACACAAATGTACGTGCCGCTCCGATACCACGTATTTAAAGTATCAGATTCACCGAGAAAAAACTGCATTTTTCTTTTTCAGTTCTGTATAAACTAGATAACAACTAGATAATAACAGGTCTCTGTATTTGTTTTTAAAAGTTCTTGCAGGGTTACTGACAAACCGCTGTTAAAATTCATTCTTTAAGTTGTTGTGATTTTCCAAGTCCAGGATCTGGAACCGGTTTCATGAAGGACAGATCTCTACAATCGGATCATCTCTAAACTTCACTGTGTTGATCTCCTGCTCCCTCTTCAGTTCATCTACTTCCTGTTTCCTCTGGTTGACCTCTGGTTGACCTCTGGGCGACCTCTGGTCCTCAGAGCTCACTGACCCTCTCGCTGAGGGTCTCCAGCTCCTCCTGCTCCTGGTGGCGCTCCAGCCCGTGGGCGGCGTCGCTGCGCGGGCCGTTGCTCAGGTGGGGGGGGAAGTCCAGGCCGCTGAGCTGGGCGTGGTGGAGCCAGCGCAGGTCATCGCTCTCGTGGGTGATGTAGCGCTCGTTCATGCGGGACTCCAGGTTCCTCAGGTCCAGCCACATCTGGTAGTCCTGGTGGAGAACACAGACACTCGGTTGGTCCTTCTGCCCGTTCCGTTCAAGACAGCTTCATTATTTATTAATAAATAATTTTGTCGGAAGACACAACATCTTCAACACTATCCTCACATTTGACAGGTAGAGATCAAACTACCATAAAACGTATATGATGGTCCCCAGAGGATGAACTTAATCAGGCCTCAACATTCAGGTCCAGGAGATCACGAGTCTAAGTGAACTGTAGATTGGTTCCAAATATGAAAGTTCTGCAGAGTTAAAAAAGGTTTGTGGTAAATGAAGTTCCTGACGTCTGTCGTCAAAAGACCTGAACAGATATCTATTTTCAAATTGAACCCTTTCGGTAAATGTTTAAATCCAGTATTTACTGTATTTAAATGCATTCATAACCCTCAGAGTTATTTAATTGAATTGTGTATTATTAAGTGTATTACTCGGTCCTAGGTTGAGTGTCTCTAGCTTGAGGTGATTCAGCTTCTCCTCAGTCTCTGTTGTTTCTCAGACATGTGATGGTTGTGTAGGTTACCTGGAGCCAGGGGTGACTGAGGGTCTTATCCACGCTGTACCTCTTCCTCATCTTCACCTGCAGCAGGTTGTTAATCAGGTCGATCACTACCAGGAGGGAAGGGCAGGAGAAGGAAAGAAGGAATCAAGATAAAGGAAACAGGAAGAGGTGAGGTAGAGCCACGAGGGGGGGGATGTGGGGCTGTTCTCCCCCCCCCGCTCGCCCCCCTGTGGTGAGGTGCCAGTCGGGGCTAATGAGCAAAGCTAACATGATGTTAACATTTCTTCAGGGGTCAGTGGTTTGAACAGCTCTGGGACCCCGGGCCCCTCAGGTCTGTGGGGGCCTCCATCGCTTGGTATTATGCACATGAATGGACCACCACATGAATAGACACCCCCCCACCCCCACCCCCCCTTTAGAATCTGTCTAAGTCTCTTTCTAAGAACTGCCTGGACTCTCAAATATTCCTCCCACACTTCTCAGGCCTGGGAGTCACATGACCGGCCTCTAATCTGCCAGGGCCTGTTTGCTCTGCAGTCGGGCCGAGCGAGGGCGATGTCCGTCCTGGAAACCATCGAGTTCCCAGCAGCTCTCATTCCCAGTGTGACAGTTCACCCACCCAGTCAGGTTAAGGCTCCGTATTGTACTGGTGAGATTCATTGTTAAATATAATTTGTAATAAAAACCGTACAGTTGTTCCTGGCCTTCACATATCAGTGTGATGGGTGGATGGTTGATTTGTTAATGAGTCTCTGTCCTGCCGATGAGTCAGATCCGTCTGGCAGTCAGCAGGACGACTCCAGCCAGCGCACAATTACATTTATAGACAATGACGACAACCTGAGTCACACAGCAGCAGACACACAAATCATAATGTTCCTGTGCTGCTTCGCTACAAAAGCATGTTGACACTATTTTTATCTGTTGGAACAAATAATCCGACTCCTAACCAATCAGAGTCACTGCTTGTCAAAGGAGGTTTCAGTCATTGTGGGTCGTTTCTATCACACTGAGGTTTCTTCAGGTCTTCATGTTGGTTTTAATTTAGTGATTTGATAATATCAAAACAGGCTGGCTCCTGATTGGTCGAGCTCAAGGTTCAGCTCCACCCACATCAGGGGTATTTTAGCTTAATGTTTGAACAATGGAGGAAAGTCGGGACGTGTCGTCCATTTGTAATAATACAGGTGAGGTTGTTTGAAGGTTGTTGTTCCTGATCCAGATTCTGAGAACTGGATCTGCGTCTCTGACCCGAGACCCGAGTCCTGACCCGCTGCCCCCTGCTGGGACCAGACGCTACTGCATGTTCATCCACCAGGTGGCGTCAGGTGGTAAACAGGAGTAATAAACCACGCAGAAGACACTAAGAAGCCCCCCCCCCCATGTAAAGTACCAGGCCTGTTTGAACGAACCTTCCTGGGAGATCTTCTTCCAGGGGTGAGGAGGGTACATGAAGGCGGCGTTCTGGATCTGATCGTTGATGTCTTCGTCTTCATTGAACGGAAACGTCCCGCTGAGGCTGCAGGACACGGACACACACAGATATCTGCTCTTACAGGCCTCCACCCTGAGGGGTCAAAGGTCAAAAGTCACAGTGACCCTTAACCACTCAAATCAGCTCATCTGTGAATCTGAGTGAAGGAACTTTACAGGCCTGTTGTTTTACAGATATTGTTTTCACAAGGCCGACATGTTCTGTTATGTGACTGTGACCTTGACCCTTGACCTTGACCTTGACCTTTAACCAAATACCATCAGTTCATCCAGGAGTCACCCAAGACGTTCTTGAGTCCCTCGTACCTCACGTAGATGATGACTCCGACCGACCACATGTCCAACGAGCGGTTGTAGCCTTTGTTCCTCAGGACCTCGGGGGCGAGGTACGCCGGCGTGCCGACCACCGAGCGCCGGAACGACTTCTCACCGATGATCCGAGCGAAGCCGAAGTCACAGAGCTTCACCTGCAGAAGAAGAGACGCTCTGAAGAGAAGATCTGAAGAGAAGATCTGAAGAGAAGCTCTGAAGCTCACCTGCCCAACGTCTGCCTCTGTGTCTGACTTCTACTGGTGCACTGATCAGATGTGAGTTGACAGTAACATGATAATAATGATAATAATGATTCTAAAACTTAAATAACAATCTACTCTTGAGTCCGACACACACACACACACACACACAGACACACACACACACAGACACACCTGAGGGAAGGAGTCTGCAGACGCCAGCAGGACGTTCTCAGGCTTCAGGTCACAGTGGACGATGTTCTTGATGTGGAGGTGACGCAGAGCGACGAGGATCTGGTGACGACACACAAACACACACAAACACACACATACTGAACAAAGCAATACAAACAATCATGGTTCAATCTGAATATGAATCTGTCCAGGTCACGACCCAGCTGGTGTCCTGTGAGCACGTGTAGGTTCACCTGCGTGACCAGGAACCTGGTGACCCTCTCCGGCAGGCGCCCCTTCTCACTGGACAGGATCATCTCCAGCATGTCCCCGTGGAGCTTCTCCATCACCACGAACACCCGCTCCGGGGTCTCGAACATGCAGTCCAGGTTGACCACGCCCGGGTGGTGCAGGCTCTGGAGGGACGAGATCAACAGCTCAGCTGCCGGGGGACACGACTTCACACAGACAGACAGGGGACACCCTCCTGCTGTGAGGAGACATCGCTGACCCCCGGCCCTCAGTGTCAGAACCACATGAACATAAAACACCTGTCACCTCGGGGGGGGGAGTAGAGTGGTTTTCCTCCAACCAGAGGGTCAACAGTTTGAATCCCACTAGTATGAAGCCACTGTGACGCCCCCTGGTGGTTCCTGAGCTGCTGCTCTGAAGCCTCAGTTTCACATCCTGTTCAGCGCCATCTTGGTTTTGTGAAACCAGAAGTAATTATATTTGGAGGAGCAGGGGGTGGAGCTTGACTGAGAGCTGGAGGACACACCCACCTACACCTGCCACCTGCACCCATTGGGAGGTACCAGCTGTCAATCACCCTGTTTGACTCTAAATGATCATAATTCACTAAATGATCATCAGCTGTTTGAAGAAGATTGAAACTAGAGACTGAGACAGAAACTAATGTTCACTGATGATGTCACTTTCTATAGAAACATTAATACTCACAAGTCGTTTGTCTCGATCGAGGTTCGTTACTGAAGAAAGTTGATTCCCTCTGACAGTTCAGTGAAGTGAACAGTGTTTGATGTGCAGGTGTGTGTGTGTGTAGGTATGTGTGTGTGTGTGTGTGTGTGTGTGTGTGTGTAGCAGCAGCTTCTGTCATCTGAGCAGCGCTGCAATATAACATGGATATCACACCCCCACAGTGCTGCTACGGTAATGAGGTCGTTCACGACAGGAAGTTTCACTCATTGCCGCTCTGTGTGTGTGTGTGTGTGTGTGCGTGTGTGTGTGTGTGTGTGTGTGTGTGTGTGTGTACCTGCAGTATGGCCACCTCGTTGCGCAGCTGACTCTCCTGTTTTGTGGGGAAACGCAGTTTGTCGATGATCTTGATGGCCACGTCTCGGCCGGACTTCCTGTGTTTACCTGCGTTCACATGTGTGTTTTTATTTTCAAAATAAAACTCAACTGAACAGAATTTTCCTGAGACTCTAAAACACAGCTTCGTACTTTCTTCTATGATTTCATGAGCATGTTGAATTTGTGCAAAGAAAGACAAAATATGTCATTAATCTAAAAGTGGCCCTGAAATGATTTACATGTCTGAGTGAGTTCACTTCAGAGAATACTAAAAGCAGAATCTGTTTGATGACGTGTTTCTCTTCACCTCCGTAGACGATGCCAAACTGTCCCGAGCCGAGAACCTCGTCGGGGAAGATCTGATACACGGAGTTGATGTCCTGAAAAACACAGAGTTTCTAAAGGTCTTAAAACAAGGATTGGTAGGTTTCCTCAGGAGGTGGATATTATTTTAAATACAGTGACAAATGTAATTAGCAAACAACAGAAATATTCTCTGCTGCCTGCAGGCTTCGATATGAAGTTTGTCACGATGTGAGTTGTCGGGGGACTTCACACTCGTATGATCTAAACTGGGATGTTCCCAGTAGCTTCAGCTGGTTTTAATGAAACCTGCAGCAAACACTTTCACTACCGCTGCTGCAGAAGAAAGAACTATGAATATACATCTGTTATCAGGCTCCATGTCGTGTTAGTTTAACAATACACTTCAGAGTCATCAGAGCTGTGTTACCGTGTAGCTGAGTACTTCATTATCATTTCAAACCTGCAGGAAGCTAATGAACCGAGGAAACGACGTGTCTGGTCGCCTGTTGGTGGATGTGTTAAATTAATAACACATTATATTATATTATATTATACTGCATTACATTGCATATTGCAATCTGACACTGTTCACTGTCTTGCATCTTGCATTTCACTTTTTACTTTTTACACTTTTTATATCTTTTATCTATCTAATGTATATTTTATTTAGATATGTTTATGTCTAAATAAATGTGACTTTATATAAATATTAGAAAAAGTGAGTAAATAAGAAGTAAATAGTGAGTAAATATATATTGTTTCTTGTTATTGCTTTTCTTATGTGTGTTGTATTTATTGTGTTTTTATGTTTTTATGTTTCTCTGTTCATTGTATGCACCAATAACCAGAGCAAATTCCTTGTAGGTTTAAACCGACTTGGCAATAAACACTTTCTGATTCTGATTCTGATTCTGATATCCTCTTCATGCATCTGTCAGTGTTTTACATCTCTGTGGTTTTTAAGTTGATATTTTGAGCAGATTAAGGATTTTATACTTTGTCCACAGTTAAAAACCAGGTTGAGAGGAGCACTGGAAGCTGTGGCAGCTGAAGCAGAGGAAGCTGAGACAGGTTGATGGAGAGTGGGTCCAACAGAAAGCAGAGCTGATGGATCCATCAGCCGGTGGAGGAGCTGAGAGAGAGGAACAGAGCCTCCCCCCCCCCCCCGGTGTGACTGATCTGCCACAGCTTTGACACCAGAAGTGCAAAATATTTTCTTCTTCACTTGTCTGCAATCACGTCTCCCTCTTCTCCCCCGTTAGCTGACAGCCTAATATCACACCTCAGGCAAAGAGGACAGAAATACAATATTATAACCCCCCCCTCCTCCCCCCTCTCCACGATCTCGCTGCCTAATTACCCTGCGTCACTATGGAAACCATTTGGCTGAGTGAGTAATCACAGTAATCTCCATCGAGGTGCTTGAGGACGTCCTCACCTTGGAGACGAGGTGCACGTCTGCATGGAAATGGCACTCGGCGTTCTCTGCACTTTATTTGCATGAGTGGAATTTGCGGAAAATTTGAGCGTCGTGTGAATCTGTGAATCTGTGAGATGTAAATTCACAGAGCGATGGAAACGTCCTGATCTGAGACGAGAGATCTGAGAAGACGATTCATCGAATGAACGAGAGGAGGAACAAGATCTGACCAGAGATCTGAGAGAGACAGAGCAGCTTCTTCACTTCAGTTTCATAGGTTATATCAGGTCTCATCTCAGGTGCAGTACTCCACAGTACTCCACAGAACTGCAATACTCCACAGTACTCAACAGTACTACAGTACTCCACAGTACCCCAGAGTATCCCACAGTACTCCACAGAACTACAGTATAACAGTTCTGCAATAGTCTACAGTACTGCACAGTACTACTGTACTCCACACTAGTTCAAATGCACACAATTAAAGTCTTCTTCTTCTTCTTCTTCTTCTTCTTCTTCTTCTACTGTTTCATTATGTCTCTACTTCCTGTGATTGGTCCCAAAGTACAAACTATCCAACACACATAGTTCACTTTGATCTGGATCCAGACCAACGGACTAAATGTAGTTTGGTCTGGACCGTGGTCTGAGGCAGCCGCACCAGAACCACAGGAAGACTGTAAACCCTTCAACATGCTGGTGCTGGTTTGATCCCTGTCAGGCCTCTCTTTGAAGTGTCCTTGGGCCCGACCCTGAACCGACCCTGAACCGACCTTGGCCCCCGTCACTGCCTCTGATAGAAAACGTGCTGTTGCTGTTTCACCTGTTTTCCTCATATCTACGTCTTTGATTGGAGCCTCTGGAAAGGTTTCCTGTTTTCTCTTTGGAAGGATCATCACAGTGATTAATAGGACGTGTAGCTCCGCCTCTCTTTATATATTCATCTCGTATGTTTGCCTCCTTTGTGTTTTCCAGTCTTTTATCTTGTTCTGAATCAAATGTTTAATGGTCACTATTCATCTGTCACTGGTTCCAGGATTAAATCTCCTTTTGGGAATATTTTCTCAAATGGTAACAGAGAAAAGAGCCGAGCTGAAATGCACTTCCTGAACCAGAGCTGTTATGAAAGTGGGTTTTCACTGTTACACTCACAGACTCACAGTTTACCTGAAAGACGTTAGTGTGTTTGTGAGTGTGAGTGTGTTTGTTTGTGTGAATGTGTGTGTTCTCACCACGTTCTCCTGGATCTGACAGTTAGACACTGAAATGCTGATGGAAACTTCCTCTGTTGATGAGACACAAACGTGATCACAGTTAATAATCAACACACACACGCTCCTATAAGCAAATCAATTCAACTTCTCCTTTTCTTCATCTGTTAAACTTCATCTCTGCATTTACTCCACTGAATTGACTCTGTGTATTTATACTGCGACCACAGCGAAGTGTTAGTCATGTTCACTCTGACGTCAGTGAGGCTCTGAAACACTCCGATGGGTCAGTGTGGGCGTCGGCGGCCCTGAGACTCTGCAGGATGAACATATTAATACCTGAGCTGGAGGATGATGATATAATGACATTTGTTCAGTTTCCTTCCAAACAGATTCTGTATCAGACCCTCGGCTGCACAGACAGTGAAGTGTGTCCAGGTTCATATTAGAGAACACTTCCTCCCATTTTGTTTCTGCTTTACATTAAAAGCTGGAAATCTCATATCATTGCCAAATGTTTGACAGCATATTCATATTTATCTTTATCTCTCAAATTAAGTTCTGCCAGTTTGAACGAAGTTTGGCTGCACAACATCAGTTTGTATAGAGACTGAAAATAAGCTTTTTGAACCTCTGTCATAAACATAAACACAGATTTTGGGTTGTGTGAAACCGAAGGTCGCTGCCTGGCACAAAAGCTGAGGAAAGTGTCGTGGGGTCCAAACAGAAAAGAACACAGAACTGTTGGATACTGTTTCATGAAAAGATGGTTCCACAAAAACAGAAGCAAAATACAGATGCACTTATTACGTATCATCAGGAACAATAACCAGAGTCTAGATAAAGTTGGTTGTCATCTGCGTAGAAAATAAGTTTCTCTAGAACAGAGCCTTGTGGAACTCCACACTGAATATTCATTCTTACTGTAATGAAAGGTTTCGACTCGTTGACCAATGTTGACCATAAAACTCTTCACTTTTATGGTCAACATTGTTCTTGAGTTGAATAAAGATAGCATTTTAAACCATTGGTTGATGAATGTTGCGAATTCGCCTCAAACCCCATTCCAGTGAGGTGACGATTGTGCCTGATGGTGCAAATACTACACATACCAAGGAAGGTATTGGAAGCACTCTGCCGCCATCTAGTGGTCCGATTTGAAAATACATACTAGCCCCTTGGGACTGAACAGCAAAGTTATTTTGAGGTATTAAGCTGTATATGAAACACTGTTATGATGGAACTGCAATGATTGTACAGAAACAAATGTTGTTATTCACTTTCAAGCAAAAGCAGCATCAATATAATAATCTACATACCAATAAATTAAGGTTATGGCCCATTATGACTAATGTCGCTACTTAGCCTAACACCTGAATTTATAGCTATTGTATATGCTATATTGAAATTAACAATCTCCACTTAATTTAGTATCTGTGTCACAGCTATAAACACAAATAATATTTTTTTAAATATTATTAGAAATTAATTCAGGCATTAAGGGGTTAAAAAACTCTATATACAATGCCTGTGTAATAAAAGTACTATGAGAGATTCAAAGTTCAGGGTTCTGTGCGTCAGCTGAGACTCACTGTGTCCACTCTGGTGAGAACCATGAGACACTCCTGTGGACACCGCCGGCATCAGAGCGTGCTGAATGGCCATCTCCCACATCCGAGCCACGTCCTGCCCCACGCCACTGACCTGAAAGCATCAAACAGTGAACACAGCAAAGAGCTGGAGGAGGAACACTTATATCCATAAACATGTACACGTATGTATACGCACATCTCACTGGGTCAACCATGAGAGGAAGTCCTCTGTGATGTCATGGTGATCAGTTGTAATCATGTGGCCTAAGAGTGGAACATGATAACATGGGGTCGTACACGGGGGACGTCCATCAGTGATGTAGACACAACAGGGTCATGAACACAGACGGTGAATAGACACAGCGTCACATGACCTCGCTCCGTCTCACCAGGACGCTGCTGCCGCCAACGCTCGACTCCGCCCTCGACAGGTTCTCGCCCACAAAGTATACCAGGGACGCCGTGGAGATCTCGAAGCAGTGAGGGTTGGAGCCATCAGGGAGCAGAGAGACGGTCCGGGCCGGTTCCAGAGACAAGATCTCTGACAGAGGGATCTCCTGCAGACAGAGGAGGAGGAGGAGCAGGAGGAGGAGATGAAGATGATCTGGAGCCTAAATCAGGAGATGGAGCCGTGGCAGTGAGGTCCTGCTGATACATACACTCGGCCAATCAGGAGTCATTCTCAGCTGTCAATTAACTAATTCAAACCAAGCTGGTCAGAAATACATTTATTTGATTTGGGTAAAAAATGTGTTTTGACCCTTGGAGCCACCGTACCTCTGACGGGGAGAAGCTTTGAGAGCGAGAGAAATGTGTTCACAGTAATTCAGTCATAGTTTAAACATGAAAATTGAATCAAGTTTCTAGAGGAGCAACAACAACCAGGAGGGGGCAACGTCTGCGATCTTCTTACCTTAAAGTATTTACTCCCGGTGTCGCTCTGAAACAACGTGATGCATTTACTGTCCAACCGCCAGTAATGTCTTTTCCTCTGAAACACAGAGAAGAAGACATGATCGTGAGAAGAGGCGCTGGAGAGAGACGGACAGAAGACGAGAGGAGGAAAGAGGAGGTGGAGAGAGAAGAGAGGAGGGAGGAGGAAACAGACCTATTCCATATTTGTACTTTAAATTACCCACAATGCACAGCAACACTTTACTGTGGCACAAAAGGGTGACGAGTACTTTCTTCAGTTTGGTCTGATGAACCTTCACACCTGATATTTAGATTCAGACTAAACAGGGAAGTCTGAAGATCTGAAACAAACCAGGTGTTTAACCCCTTAATGCCTGACTTAAATTTCCAATTAGATAAAACAAATATTTTTTTTGTATTTTTGGTTGTCATAAAGATGCTAAATTAATTGGAGATTGTTAATTTCAATATAGTATATACAATAGATGTACATTTAGGTATGATGCAAATTAGCGACATTAGGCATAATGGGGTATAACCTTAATTTAACACATTTCCAGTCTCTGGTATGTAGATTGATGCTGTTATTGCTTGAAATTGAATAACAACATATGTTTCTGTACAATCATTGCTTTTTCCATCATCACAGTATTCCAAGTACAGCTCAATACCTCAAAAATAATTTAGCTGCACAGTCCCAAGGGGCTAGTATGTATTTTCCACTCCGACCACTAGATGGATGCAGAGTGCTTCCAATAGCTTCCTTGGTATGTGTAGTATTTGCACCATCAGGCACAATCGTCACCTCAGGGGCATTAAGACCGGAATGGGGTTTGAGGCGAATTCATGACATTCGTCCACAAAGGGTTAAACTTGTGCAGGTCAGACAGAAGATGATTGACAGGTGATGACAGGTGATTGACAGACGAGTACCATAGTGTCCTTGCTGGTGCAGTGGACCATCCAACCCTCCTTCATCACGTTGCTGGTCTTCCTCTTTGTGTGTTTGACGGACTGAACCACTCGCATCAGAGGGATGTTGTTACTGGTGGACGGGCTGTAGGGGGCGGGACAAAGCACAACTTCAGATCTGTGTTTGTGTGTGTGTGTGTGTGTGTTTGTGCTCTTATCTTTGTACCTGATGGCCCGGTTGGACTCGTCCAGGTCGGGGTCATGAAGGTCGCAGAGGTCACTTTGCCCCGGGTCCAGCAACAGACCCCCCTCCGATGTCAGTGCTTCATCATTGTCGTCCAACAGGCCGCCGCCTCTGTCCATGTCATGGTCGTCCATGCAACCCTCCGCCATGATGCCATCTGACTCCCCCCCCGGGCTAAGGAGCTCTAGGGGGCAAACCAGGAAAGTGAGGACGATCACACATTGTTGTTGTTTCTAGAGTTAACGCTCAAACGTCTGTGTTGAAACTTGCCTCCGTTCCTGGAGACTTCTCCGAGGCAGTTGTTCGGCACTTTGGGAGCACATCGCTTGTGACAGTTAAATTTACAATCTGAGGGAAAAGGAGAAGAGGCATTAGGTCAGTGAGCAGGAAACAGCTCAGTGTCTCAAGCGGAAAGGTCCCTCGCTCCGTTCACAGGGAGTGAGGTCTTCTGTTGACTGGCCCACGGACTGTAAATGAGGATGGTTATAGAGCAGTGGAGTTGAAGCTCGAGTCAGAGTCCACTGTTGGTCCAGAGGCTCTAGAGGCTAGTTTAGCGTAGAGATGTCGGAGGAGACGCTCACCTTTACACTGCTGTCCCTGTCTGAAGAGGCCTTTCAGCAGCTTCTTGCAGTGCTGGCAGACGGTGGGTCGGGTGTACGAGTGGATGAGGAAGGTGTGAGGAACTTTGACCTTCGACAGAAAGATCTTGTCCAGTTCGATGGGGCGGCCGATGTGCGACTGGGAGCTGGAGCGACGCTCTCTGCTGGGGAAGTACTCCAACTGGTTCTTCTGCTGCGATGAAGGAAGGACAGAAAACACCAGAGGAGGAGCGACACCCTCATCATCGTCATTAGACTCATTTTCAGGCGACTTGCGTTATGAGGAATGGTGAATTCAAGGTGAAGCTCAGATTCCTGTGAAGCATCAACTCAAAACAGGTCAAAGGAATCGGATCAGATCGTTGTCTTCAACCTCAAACTAAGTATCTTTCTCTTTATCGCTTCACTTTGAGTTTGAATCAGTTCTGGACTCTCAGGACTTTAATCAAACCTCTGATAAATTCACAATTATGAAACAATAATGGAATGAAAGACAAATCAACAGAGGGTCTGATATAAGTCTGATAGATTGTAAGCAATCAACATTGGACCTGATCGTGAAACTGGTCTCAACCAGCGGGTTTAAATTACTGCAGAATTATCATAATAATAATGTGATGATAAGATGATATTATGGAGAACGTGGTACTACTTACCTCCATGCTGGGACTGACCGGAGACTGGACAGAGCGAGAAGAGAGACAGAGAACAAGTTCAATTGGGATTCAAACGTTGTCTTTGACCAAAACAATCTAAGGACTCAAAGTGACGCAAAATATTTAACATTTTTCTCACCGAACAAATGTGTCAGTGATGTAGGACCCAAATGTTTACCTCACAGCCAATCAGTTGCTGACTCAAGCCTGCCCCAAACAGGAAGTGTCCAATCACAGCTTAACAACCACACTGTTTACTGTCAGTGTTTGGACGTAGTGTTCAGATCAGGGATTAATAAAGTTGTTTTGAATTGTTTTTTGCGAAAAATGTTGTCAGTTTATTTATACTGGTACTTGAGTAAAATGTGATTAAATAGAGTCATACGACTATTAGCCAAGTTAGCATTAGCTGAAGGTGGTGAAGTGGCATAGCAGCAGAATCTAAGGGGGGCGGGGCTGATGTAGGATGTGTCCTGTGAGACGGAGCTGACCAGTAACGCCTCATCGGTGTAGTGGGGAGGGGAGGGCTCCGCAGAGAGGGGGCGGCCCATGTTGATCAGCCCCCCCGTCAGGGAGATGTTGGACGGCCGCCGCCGCCGCACCCCGCTGCAGTTGTTCGGGATCTTAAAGGCACAGCGCTTGTGATAGTTCAGACCACAGCCTGGACAGACAGAGACGAGGAGACAAGATGTGATTCATGCATTTCAATCTCTTGAACCCCAAATTGCACCGGTTGGTGAGTCCTCTCTTACCCTCACACTTGAGTCCCTGTCGGACGAGTCCCCACAGCATCTCTCCACAGTGGTCACAGAAGGCCGGCGCTCGGTACGAGTGGACAAACAGACAGTGGGGACGGATCTGGAAGTCCTCCACTGTGGCTGAAGCTGCAGAAGGATTTCAAAAAGAGGTTTGGTTACAGGTGAATTCTCCAAACCCACCAGTGCTGCTTCCAGACCTGCGCTGGTGGATCTCCACCTCCTGAGAGGACGATTGGACTTCAGCAGCATAAAACAAATGCTTGATTTATTTAGAGCTCTATTTTGTTTGTATACAAATTACAGCGTTATATATATCTGCTTTCAGACATAAACTGTAGTCCTGACATGTTACTGACGTGTTCCTCACATGTTCTGTCTGTGAGAACAATGTCTGAGTCTGTGTCTCTGGACATTTTCTGGATCTTCTTCTGCAGCCTCCTGGTTAAATGTCCTGAAGCTTCCCAGTGAGCGAGTGGACATGTTGATGAGGTTTCTAACACAAAGAACACAAACATCTCAGGATGAAGAAGAGGAGCTGTGCACGTAGAAGACGAAGAGGTCCACTTGGACACACAAGGAGATTCCAGAGCTCTTTGTGATGAGGCCCGACGTTTCTGATAAATGTTGGTAATAAGTATAAAAAGTGATTTCAAACAGACGTGGTTTTTGAAGCAACTCGCTGACGAGCAGCTGCTGGTGGTTAGGGGCGGGGCTGCTGGGCTGGTGCCCATCATGACCATCAGAGCCCAAACATCCAGCAGCTGTTTTCACAAAAACCCAGCTGGGCTCCCACCAGCACCAAGACGTCCTGCTGAGAACTCACAACACGAGGAGGGAGTCAACTGGGCTGTGTCACAGGAAGAGCTCGCTGCTTCACCTCTGAACCTGTTTCCTCTTTCTCCAGGTTTAAGGTCAGAGGTCAGAGGTGGGTAGGTTAAGGTTAGGGTTAGTCGTGACCAGGTCCTGGTTAAGGTCAGAGGTGGAACCAACGGATCTTTGCAGAATCAGTTAAACCGGAGATAACACCTAAAAGAGAAGTTCAGTGTCGGTTCAGAGATTTAAGAACCCCCCCGAGTTTCCCCTGGACTCTCCAGAGCTGGAGAGAGAGGGATGAGAGGAGGGCCATCAACACAGCAGCGGAGGGAGAGAGTCATGAATGGGTTGTTCTGGGTGTTTTGTAAATGTTGTGGAGGAACGAGAGGCTCTCAGCAGGCGCAGAGGCAACCGAGTGTTTGGTTGGTTGGCCGGCAGGCTTGGCAAAGCATGCTGGGTAGTTGGGGAAACAGTTTTGCTCCATTCTTCTTGTTTTTCTGCCTCTCTTGCTCTCTCTCTCTCTCTCTCTCCCTCTCTCTCCCTCCCTCTCACTCTCTCTCTCTCTGGTCCTCCAGCAGAATGCAGCTCTGATTAGACATTCTGCTGGAGGAAATTACCAACATTTATTCAAATTATTGTTTATGCCTTTTGTTTGGAGGAGCACCGTGCGTTTGAAAGTGTGAACGAGCTCCCGGACTGTTATTATATGCTTCAGAAAATAACATGACTGTGTGTACGTGTGTGTCCGTGTGTGTGTCCGTGTGTGTGTCTGTGTACGTGTGTGTCTGTGTGTGTGTGTGTGCGTGTAGGTAGACCCTGTCTGAATATAAACGCCTGTGTTTGTGTGTGTGTGTTCTCTGTGTTGGAATTAGTAGCGTTGAGGAGCCCCAGCCGTTGACTTGTTAACCCACAAACAGAAAACAAGCACTGTGTGTGTGTGTGTGTGTGTGTGTCCGTGTGTGTGTGTGTGTGTGTGTGTGTGTGGGGGGGGGGGGTTATGTTGTTCTAAACTACATTAATCATGTTTCAAGCTCAATAAATATGTTTAACAACAGATTCACTGTATTGTATTTCCTCTGTTTAACAGTGACGAATATTGACATGTGATGATTGACAGCTGCGACTGACTCGTGATTGGTCGATGTATTAGTGGGACGTCGATAACACGCCTCCTCTAAACCATCACTACTTCCCAGTGTCTGGATACAAATACATAAGATCAGCGTTAATGTTCTTCCTCATCTTAGTATTTTTTCCCACTCGTTCTTCCCAGTCTATTTCCCTCCTTCCTCCTCTTCTGCTCCTCTTCATCCTCCACCTCTCCTCTTCGTCCTCCATCAGGAAGCTTGTGTTGAAAACACGTTTGTTAACGTCTCTCTGTCGATCTCAGTGACGGCTGAAGTGTGAAGGAAACAAACAGGAAATGAACCTCTGTGTTGTGTTGAACAGGAAGTGTTGTGTTGTAACAGGAAGCAGCAGTCATGTGAACTGGTGAAATAAAACATCCTGCAAAATTGGACGTGACGACTTCACTAACGATTTAATTTTTAAATAAACTTTTTTTCTCACACACACACACACACACACACACACACACACAGTACTGGTTGGTGGCGGAGAGAGGAAATTGGAAGCAGCAGCTTTTAGAGCGTTAGCATAGCGTGAACACCTGCGTCCTGAGCTGGACGAGAGCCAGAGAGACGATTCGGCATCGAACCATCGTCACACATCTGGAGACAGCCCGCTCCATTTCGTCCGTCTGCTGCGACAACCAACCGACAAGTCTTTGTTTTACCCAGAATCCATCTGTGACGCCAGCTGTCTGATGGTTTGTGGGCGACATGTGGCCAGAGGAGAACAGGTCAGGAGAGGAGCAGGTGGAGAGAGAGGTGGAGGTGGAAGGTGACGTAGTGAACGACCAGCCCCTCCCACCTGTGATGTCACCGCTCACCTGACAGCACGGCCTCCACCAGGTCTCCCTCCTGGATCTGAGCGGCCGAGCGCAGCAGCTGCAGAACGTTCTCCGACGTCGGGTCATGGCGGAACAGCAGGATCTTCTCATACATCCCATAGAAGCCACACTCTGGTAACTGGAGAGAGAGAGAGAGAGAGCGAGAGAGAGAGAGAGAGAGAGGGAGAGCAGAGTGAATACCGACAGGTTGACCCGACACAGACAACCATCAACAGGAAGTGAAGACGAGCGACGTGTCTTCACTTCCTCCTGTTGAACAAGAATAATGTTAAAATATCCCGGATCCAAACGCTGCCATGTTCTGACATCACGTGGTACCGAGGAGGCAGAGACCCGTCGGCCATCTTTATTTACTGTCCATGATTTAGACAGTTACAGTGTGATGTCACAGAAACCCGACGCTTCTCTGTGGGAAGTACTAAGTTTTAGTTTTGACGCAGTTTGATCACATGATAAAAATCTGAATGTGCTGCTTGTGTTCGTCTAGATGGTGTCAGAGGAAAGAATAGGGAGAGGAAGAGGAAGAGGAGAGGAAGAGGGAGAGGAAGAGGGAGAGGACGAGGAAAGGATAGGAAGAGAAGGAGGAAGAGGAAGAGGAAAAGGAAAAGGAAAAGGAAAAGGAAAAGGAAAGGATAGCAAGAGGAAGAGGAGAGGCACAGAAGAGGCGGAGGAGGAAGAGGAAGAGGAAGAGGAAGAGGAAGAGGAAGAGGAAGAGGAAGAGGAAGAGGAAAGGATGGCAAGAGGAGAGGCACAGAAGAGGAGGATGACGAGGAAGAGGAAGAGGAAGAGGAAGAGGAAGAGGAAGAGGAAGAGGAAGAGGAAGAGGAAGAGGAAGAGGAAGAGGAAGAGGAAAGGATGGCAAGAGGAGAGGCACAGAAGAGGAGGATGACGAGGAAGAGGAGAAGAGGAGACGAGGAGACAGACAACAAAAAGTAGGAGAACATGATCAGATGACACTCGCACTCATTAGACCTTCACCCCTCTCTCTCTCTCTATCTCTCTCTCACTCTCTCTCTCTCTCTCAGCCATCCACACGTCATGCACACACGTTCTTCAATACACACGTGTGTGTTTTTGTGTGTTTTTGTGTGTGTGGCGTCGCCATTGTAGCGCATCGCTCTTGTTGTCATGGCAGCGAGAACTCAAGGCTGACACAAGCCCCTCCTCCTCCTCCTCCTCCTCCTCCTCCTCCTCCTCCTCCATCTCTCTCTTCCTCTATTCTTTACTGGAGCTCATTCATCGCCCCGCACGGCATCATGGGTATTTCAGGAACAGGTCCTCAGTCCTGTGACCTTTCCGTTTTGTGTTTTACTTTTCTGAGTTTCGTCATCTGCCTCTTCCTGTGAACTTTCTGCTTAATATCTGATTATGTTTCCTGTTTTATTTTGAAATGTGGGTTCTACTTCCTGTCAGTTTCCTGTCTCACCTGTTTTTACAGAAGCTGCTGCTCACTGATCTGGTTCTGTTGCTTTGGTCTGGATTCTCACTTTCTTACTGTTTCTTGACTCGTTTCCTGTTTGAGACGAAGAATCTTTCAACATCTGATATACTTTAATATGATATCAATGATATATATTTTTTTAGATATTACAATTATTCATAAATTTCAATAACTTGCGACGTCCCTACCTGATTAAATGTAGACTTATCGTCTAAATGAGGAACAAAACCAAAATCTGAAAAACCAAACGCTCTTTACATCACATACGTCAAATATTAGACTATTAACAGATTATATAAAGTTCTGAATAATACTGAAACGTTAGTGTGTCTGTGATTGACAGGCGTCGACTGAAAACCCTTCTTTTCTTAAAACTCTATTCACAGTTTTTCTTTTGGATAAATGTGAATCTTCATCTTTCATCTGCAGATCGTCCTCCAGCAGTGACGTCTGTCTTCAGAGGACAGAGAGCCATCACCATGACAACAGGACATGCTGCATGATGCCGTTTGTAAAGGTGTGTGTGTGAGTGTGTGAGTTTGTGTGTGTGTGTGTGTGTTTAATGAGCTCCTCATAAAGTATAAACCTGACACTGAGCGAGAGACACCAACATTCAGCTGAGAAAAGAAAGAGAGAGATGTCACTTCGCTCTGATGAAAGGAGGCCAGGACCTGATGAATATTCACACACACACAACAGACACACAACACACACACACACACACATGCATGTATGAAATGTTGGCTGTTGTTTTTGCATCTTTGTTGATCCACTCATTCATTTATTTATGGTGATGTTGCTCATTGTGTTTGTAATTAAATGACCTGTATATATTAGAACTAGTGTTGCTGAGCAGCAGCGCCCCCTGCAGCCACATGAGGGGTGATGAAGTGTTTTCATGTAAAAGAAAATTGAAACAATGTGTTGACTGTGTCGTGCCTCTGGATATTACCCATGATCCTCTGCTTCCTGACCCTGAAGAGCTGCAGCTGTAACAAAACCACCAAACTGATCAGAACTCTTCATGTTTCACAGTTTCCTGCTGAATCCTGGAGATAAACTCTGGTTTTTAATAACTTCAGGGTCTTTTTCACTGATCTCAGTTCAGCTTCACTCTTCAACACAAGACAGCAGCGTTTGGATCTGAGACATTCGTCTTCTGTCCTGGAGGAAGTGGAGACGTGTCGTTATCACTAATGTCTACACATAATCTGAGTTTAAATAGTTAAAACAGAAACACAACGGAGAAAAGGACGATTGAGACCAAGACTCCATGAAACTGAACATCTCACTGTTTTTAAAAACAAGCGTGAGAGCATCTCTGATGTGTCACCTCCAGGGTTTAGATCTGCTCTCATGTTGTTTGACTGTAGACAACACAGAGTCGGTAACACAAATAACACACAATATTTAAAGATGGTTTTGTTTCCTCGTAATTAAAACAGAGCTGACTGGAACCGAACTTTGTTGACACCATCACCAGGACCGAGACGAGAGAGACAAGAGGCGAGAGAGAATAGAGAATAGAGAGACCAGAAAGACGAGAGAGACAAGAGACGAGAGAGAATAGAGAGAATAGAGAGACCAGAGGGACGAGAGACAGGAGAGAGACAGGAGACGAGAGAGAAAAGAGAATAGAGAGACCAGAAAGACGAGAGAGACAAGAGACGAGAGAGAATAGAGAGACCAGAAAGACGAGAGACAAGAGACGAGAGAGAATAGAGAGAATAGAGAGACCAGAGGGACGAGAGACAGGAGAGAGACAGGAGACGAGAGAGAAAAGAGAATAGAGAGACCAGAGGGACGAGAGACAGGAGAGAGACAGGAGACGAGAGAGAAAAGAGAATAGAGAGACCAGAGGGACGAGAGAGACGAGAGACGAGAAAGACGAGAGACCATAGAGAATAGAGAGAATAGAGAGACCAGAGGGACGAGAGACAGGAGAGAGACAGGAGACGAGAGAGACGATAGAGACAAGAGACGAGAGGGACAAGAGGGACAAGAGGGAATATAGAGACGAGAGGGACGAGAGGGACGAGGGAGAAGAGAGAAGAGAGAGACAAGAGGGAATATAGAGACGAGAGGGACGAGAGGGACAAGAGGGACGAGAGACGAGAGAAGAGAGAAGAGAGAGACAAGAGACGAGAGAGAAGAGAGAAGAGAGAAGAGAGAAGAGAGAGACAAGAGACGAGAAAGACGAGAGACGAGAGACGAGAGAGAAGAATACAGGGACATGAATGGATGGAAAATAAGTGAGGATGAAAGAGAGAGAACAATGAGAAGAGAGGACACACACACACACACACAGACACACACACTGTTCTGCTCCATTCAGTGTGTGTGTCTGTGTGTGTGTGTCTCACAATGGCCCTCAGAAGGACACTTCACAGCCGCAATCATCATCAGTTGCCAGGCAACAAGAAGAAACCGCTACCCCGCTACCGACAGAAACACACACTTTATTATTACTGTTCGAGTGGCGAAGGTGTGTGTGTGTGTGTGTGAGTGGTACTCAGTGTGTGTGTGTGTGTGTGAGTGAGTGGTAATCAGAGTGTGTGTCTGTGTGTGTGTGAGTACTCAGAGTGTGTGGGACAGTGTTGAGGTCATTTCCACTGGCTTCTGGAAAATGTTCATATAATCACATCGACTGCTGCGACAAAAATGTGATCATAAAACACACATTTCTTTATTATGACGTCCACCACAAGGTGGCAGCGTTCGAATCCAAGATAATGGCTTTGTTTCTGGAGGATGATGGGACGTGTTGTTGTTGTTGTTATTGTTCTGGGTTTGTGACGTCACTGTTTCTGCAGCTCGACAGGTTTGAATCAGAGTCATATTTACACGCACGTAGTTAAATAACAGCTAGCAGCTAAATAAACATCTAAGAGCAAAATCTTATTTAACGTGTAATTGATTATTTTTAGTTTAGTTCATGTCCCGTCTGCTAACATGGAGTTCCTGTGGACTGGCCTCAGATCTGTCCGTCCCACTTTCAGGGGCTGAAGAGACAGTGTGAGAAAAGTTTGGCTGAATTTCTGAAACGTTATTGAACATTTATAAAAATGTAATTTTTTTTTGTTGGAAAGTAATTTCCAACAAAACCTGTTTTCACACACACACACACACACACACACACACACACACACACACACACACACAGACACACACATTATGTTGTTAATCAGTTCATTTGTGCTATTTGAAGTGTTAAGTGTTTCATGTTGTGAAGAGTCACACAGGTTTGTCGCGTGAACAGGTGTCGAGGTGACCTGCTGTTCCTTCTACTCCTCGACAGCATGAAAAACAAGCCGCAAATAAACACTGTCATCGACAACCTGTAAACAACCTGTGTGTGTGTGTGTGTGTGTGTGTGTCTGTGTGTGTGTCTCTCACTGTGGGGAAATAAAGTGATTTTCACCTGAAATGAGATGATTAGTGAATCTGAACTAAGATAATGGACATGTCACACTATGTGTGTGTGTGTGTGTGTGTGTGTGTGTGTGTGTGTTTGTGTGAGTGTGTGTGTCTGTATGCGTCAACAGGAGGGGATCATTTGATTGTTGTCGTTAATCCCTTCCATCGTTAATCCTGCTTCAAACAGATCTTCAATCTGGATCCGTTTTGAGTCTGATCCCATTCTACTCAGTTCCAGTCCCATTCTGACCCACTGCACCAGCTCCCTGATCCAGTCCCGGGTTCTGAACCAAATTCACCCACCGGCCAAATCCCAACACAGAGTTCTGAACCTGATTCACTGCACTCTGGTTGCAACCCGCTCTCTGCATGGCTCTGGCAGCACGTAGTGTTAGCTCGCTGTTAGCTGTTAGCTCCATGAAACTCCAGTCGACACAACAGAGGAACACAACAAAGACATGAAGCGCCTGAGGACACACAGGACTCAGGTGAGAGCAGAGGGAGGCTCCATGCTCGACCACTAACGTGACCACATGGACTCACCAGTGGACAGTGGACACGCCCCCTCTCCCGGCGGCGGGGACACGATCAACCAGAGTAATTTACTGTCTTAAGAACTGAAAGGATTGTGTCTGCTCTAATTTATCATGTGAGCCCAGGTTCTGTCACTTTAGGCACCACCTTTGGATTTAGCACCAGTATCAAACCCAGATCCAGTCCCGGTCCTGTCCCAATTAAATCCAGATTCCATCCGACTCCAATCTCATTCTGGTTCCAATCCCGTCATGATCTCTTTATAATTAACTTCATAAATGAAACTGAGTCCTGATCTCAGTCCTGCCCCAGTTTCATCCAGATCTGGACCCGGTTCGTCCCGATTTCCTCTCAACTCAGTCATGATCCCAGCAGATCCTAAATCCCACAGGAGACGTCGTGAAACAACATGAAACAAACACATTCACAAAGTCTGTGTGAGAAAGAGGCTCTGTCACATTCATAAGGACACTGACACTGTGAGTGTGTGTGTGTGTGTGTGTGTGTGTGTGTGTGTGTGTGTCCGATAAGACGAGCGCTAAGCAACAGCTTTTCAGTTCAACTCAGTTCATGAAGCAAAGGTTGAAAGCAGAAACCTATGGAGACAGAATCCAGTCCTGAGACAGTGTCCGTCCTGCAGCTGCACCTCCAGCCTCCATCACAAGCTGCTCTCAGATCAGCTCTGAACTCCACAACGTCTCCTGAATGTGAGAGGACAAGCTGCTCTCAGATCAGCTCTGAACTCCTCAACGTCTCCTGAATGTGAGAGGACAAGTTTCTCCAGGTGAGAACTCTGGATAGTGTTTGATTGAGACCGTGTGAGGAACCTGAACTTATCCAGCAGAACCACCCATAGCTGCAACCCCAAAATGTCTTCATTCTGTGAGGCCAATGCTAAAAAAGTACACACACACACACACACACACACACACACACACACGCACACACAACACTCACAAACCTGTACAGGAGCTGCAGCCACACGAGAGGTCAGCAGATAACCAACACTGAAGTTGTGTTACTGGGCCACACTGTGTGTTACTCTAGAGCTCATGGCCTGTGGCTGTGTTCATTATCCATACATGTTATTGAATATTCCTCTCTGGCTAACACACGTATGTGGAGTCCGTGTCCTGTCATGATGGAAACTGAGACAACCAGAGTCCAGGAGGTTAAATACACTGGTTTTACTGGTGTAGAAACCCTGTGACAACCTGGAGGCCTCAGTGAGAGTCACACACCAACCTCACGCCCACCTTCTGGTCCTGATTGGTTCCTATCAGTCACATGACTCAACCACGCGCTGAATACACTTCCTGTCAGTAACCAGTCTGTGGGAATGGTCATGTGACCCGTGCTTCCAGGTGGGTTAGTGTGGACGGACATTCATTCTGATTCTGAACTAAACCCAGACCCCTGAGAGGAGACACCAGCTCCACCATGTCCCTGTCCTCTATGATGATGGACTGTCCTCTCTCTGGACCTCAGGTGTCCAGAAGACATCCGTCCAACACAAGCTTCTACACACTAACACAAACTGGGACACTTTGGGTCACTGGGACAAAAAGCCCAAAGTTGATGGATTTCAGATTCTCTCATTTCAAATAGAGCCAAAGCTGCTCAAACCTGCCCCCCCCCCCCCCCCCGCTAATTCTGTTCATACAGATTAATAATATATATAAAACAAGTGGTCATAAGTTGTTTGGGATTCAATAAGGACTAAAGGACAATCTCCTATCTGAGGGTTCGATGAGACTCATCTTCCTCTCATCATCTTCATGTTTATTCATTTTCCACCAGTTGCTTCTAATAACTTTGTCCGGAGTCACAGGTCGAGTCCCTTTTACCTTCTGGTCCACGATGGAGCACGCCACCTCCCGGACCTGACTGAGGCTGAGGTCTGCGGCGTCCAGCAGCACCGGCTCCCGGCTCAGACCGATCTGGATGTGGAAGGAGATCACACCTCCTCCTCCTCCTCCTCCGCCTCCTCCTCCGCCTCCTCCCCCGGTGCCGCCGGTGTTTGTCCCCCCTGAGAACGGGAGCGGGCTGGGCGCACGGATCAGCGGAGGCGCACTCATAAGAGCCTTCTCCCCGGTGGCGTGCAACTCTGCCGGGAAACAATTAGGACACGACGAAGCGAAACCACCGCGCCGCTAATTGAAAAGGAAATCTAGCCGAGGAGATCCAGGAGGTGCGAGCCGCGGGGAGGTGCAGGAGGCTCGGACGCACGAGAAGCGCAAAAACAAGAGTTTCCTAAAGAAGCGACGAGTTCCTAAGTGCGTGGAAAACTAAGAGGAGACAGAGAGGATAGAGGACGAGAGGAGAGAGAGAGAGAGACATCACCGGACCAGACTACTGCCTGGAAACATGATGACAGAGACATGGACGTCAAGAGTGGCTGGAGAGGAGGGGGAGGAGAGGGGGGAGGAGAGGGGGGAGGAGAGGGAGAGTGGCTGGAGAGGAGGGGGAGGAGAGGAGAGGAGAGGAGACGAGGGAGAGTAGAGGAGAGGGAGAGGAGAGGAGAGGGGGGAGGAGAGGAGAGGAGAGGGGGATGAGAGGAGAGGAGAGGAGACGAGGGAGAGTAGAGGAGAGGGAGAGGAGAGAAGAGGAGAGGGGGATGAGAGGAAAGAGGAGAGAGAGAGAGAGAGAGACATCACCGGACCAGACTACTGCCTGGAAACATGATGACAGAGACATGGACGTCAAGAGTGGCTGGAGAGGAGGGGGAGGAGAGGGGGGAGGAGAGGGAGAGTGGCTGGAGAGGAGGGGGAGGAGAGGAGAGGGAGAGGAGAGGAGAGGAGAGGGGGATGAGAGGAAAGAGGAGAGAGAGAGAGAGAGAGAGAGAGATAGAACAAAAAGAGCCACGATGAGACATCACCGGACCAGACTACTGCCTGGAAACATGATGACAGAGACATGGACGTCAAGAGTGGCTGGAGACAGGAGAGGGGAGGAGGAGAGACAAGATGTAATAATAGGAGGAGAGAAGGAGGAGAGGAAGAGGAGGAGGACAGGAGAGCAAGAGGAGGGAGAGGAGACAAGGAGTTGAGGAGAGAGAGCGGAGAAAGGAGATTAGAGAGGAGTGGAAGAGGATGTGATGAGAGGAGACAAGGGGAAGAGGAGGAGAGAGGAGTAGAAGAGGAGGCTAGAGGAGGAAAGGATGAGCGTAAGGAGGAGAGGAAGAGGAGGAGAGGAGAGGAGAGAGGAGGAGAGAGGAGAGAAGGAGGAGAGTCCAGTCAACAGAGAAAGTTAGTTTCACTGGTTTGCCGTGTTGAGATGTTCAGATGTTCAGATGTTCCTCATGTTATTTAAATTCAGTTTTATTTTACAAGTTGATGTTTAACTGACACTTTTGAAATAACAAGAACTTGTTAGTTAATAACCAGAAGATCTGGAATCTCCTCGTGTTTCGGAGTGGACGTCTTCATCTTCTACGTGTCCGGCTCCTCTTCTTCATCCTGAGATGTTTGTGTTCTTCAGGTTTCACGTCACGTGTTAACAACAAGTCCACTCGCTCACTGGGAAGCTTCCACACATTGTACTGGGAAGCTGCCGCACATTGTACTGGGAAGCTTCCACACATTGTCCTGCTGGTTCCTCACATTGTACTGGGAAGCTTCCACACATTGTCCTGCTGGTTCCTCACATTGTACTGGGAAGCTTCCACACATTGTCCTGCTGGTTCCTCACATTGTACTGGGAAGCTTCCACGTATTGTCCTGCTGGTTCCTCACATTGTACTGGGAAGCCTCCACACATTGTCCTGCTGGTTCCTCACATTGTACTGGGAAGCTTCCACACATTGTACTGGGAAGCTTCCACACATTGTCCTGCTGGTTCCTGTGTGTGTACACTGGGAGCGTCTCCGTCTACCTGTTGCCTCTGAAAACAGATTCCTCAGTCGGCTCAGTGCAGAGAGTGTAGAGTGTGCGGGTTGCTAGGAGACACACACTTAAAAACACACACACACACAGACACACACACACACACACACAGACACACACACACACACACTTATTCAGCCTCCTACGCTTCAGCCTTGCCTCCATTTACTCCCATTTATTACCAAGGATGATGCCAGAATCGTGGCATATGGTGTGTGTGTGTGTGTGTGTGTGTGTGCGTGCGTGTGTGTGTGTGTGTGTGTGTGTGTGTGTGTGTCAGGTCAGTAGTTGGGTGTTTGGATGATGTTGACAGACAAACAGAAAACAACAAACAGCTACAAATAACTAATTACTGTTATTGTTGTTATTGTTAATAACTCAGTGAAGAATGTCATTAACCGTGTGTGTGTTTGTGTGTGTGTGTGTGTATATTTAATACACACTTTTACGATGTTTTTACTCTGTGACTTTGTGTATCCAGGGTTGGGCAGTAACAGATTACATCTAATCAGGATTGTGTTATTAGATGACAAAAGTAGAAAAGGTTTCATCCCAGGTTAGATTTCTATATCATGTATGATTTATGTAATATCTCAAGTCTGATGAAGATGAACTGATCAGAGGTCAAAGGTCAGAGTGATGAGTAAATCATGGAACCTGGTGGATTATGATCCAGGTTCTGTTTCCTTCATGAACAAAGGATTAACCTGGAGGAAGTGAAGAGGAGAGATTTAATGTTCCACCAGGCAGAGAGGAGGTGATCCTCAGAAATAATCCAATCACAAGAACGACTTTCTCTTTCAGCTACACACACACACACACACACACACACACACACACACGTCTAACAATCTCCCACAAGTTAAAACCAGACGATCCGTCTCTCAGCAGTCGGCTGCAGTGACTCAGTGAGTCCAGCTCCCTGTGGATCCCCCCCCGGGCTGACAACCCGGAGTAATCGTTCTTATTTATAGTTTAGTGCGTTTGAAGCGTCCGGTGAGATGAGTCAGAGCAGACGAGGAGCTGGACGCTCTGTGTGGGGGGGCGACTTTGTGTGTGAGCAGCAGAGGGGGAGTCAGAGTCAGAGACTGTCAATAAAGATGGACGACAGGTCTTCCTCCCACGGTCCAGATATGAAGCCAAAATAAATCGGATCCGAACTCTGCCATCTAGTGGTGATGATGTCATTAGCCTCCAGGGACACAACCGACCAATCAGGAGTGAGTCTCAGCTGTCAAAGGTTAAATCATCAAATAACAAATTAAAACCAAACTGATCAGAAGCATGAATCCACCTACATGTATTGGTTTGGTCCATGTCCCATCTGCTAACATGGAGGAGGCAAAGTGTATGACCCCAGCCACAAGGGGGCAGTCAGCGGGGGGCGGGGGGGGGGGGGGGCAGTTTGTGGTCCCACAGATGGAGGAGAAGCTTCAGTGTCAGAGCTGTGAATGTCTCAGCCTGGTTCACACATCACATATGGACCTTGAGCTTCACACGGTTGGTCTGGCTGCTGGTTCAGGGTTCACCAGGATCTCACCAGCTGCCTCTCTTGGTCCCGACGCTCCGACTTCCTGCCGAAGCTTCTCACCAGATCTGATTGTCAGTGGACTCGTGTTCAGCTGCTTCCTCCTCCGTGGTCTCTGCAGCAGGAAGTTATTTCTGTCCTGTGGACGAGCAGCTGGAGTGGGAGGATTTGCTGCTGACTCACCTGGAACCAGAGTCACTGGGTTCAGGTCCAGACTGAATCCACATGTTGACACCACCAGGTTCACAGGGACGGGTTCACCAGACTGATGAGGTCCAGCTGTCACCCTCTGCGTTCAATTATTCACTTTCTATGAGTGAAGAAGTAAAACATCATCGACCCGTTCACTAGACATGTACTCCACACTGGGAAGCCATTTTGAACTCGTTCAGACTCAAACGCAGCCCCCAGGTTTTCAAACTACAACGAGACCAGCAACGTTTACAAAGATCGTCGATGTGGACGTCGGGTGAACACGTAGCAGTTGATGTGTTATCAAACAAAAATATAGCCATCGTTTCTTTATCAAAATAAACATCGTCTCCAAGTCTGGAAAGTGAAGCCAATGTGGAAGTGTCTGAAATCTGTGTTCTGTGTAGTGACCAGCAGGGGGCGACTTCTCTGGTAGTTTCTATAGAGAGTGACTCTTCTTCTCTCTTTCTCACGTCACTGAACATTCAGGAGTTTCTGTCTCAGTCTCTAGTTACAAGTCTTCTTCAAACAGCTGATGATCATTTAGAGTCAAACAGACCATAAAGCACTGGATGTGTTTGGAGGGGAGGATACCACAGAGTGATTGACAGCTAGTACTGTCCAATGGGTGTAGGTGTAGGTGGGCGTGTCCTCCAGCTCTCAGTCAGGCTCCACCCCCCACTCCTCCAAATACGGTTACTTCTCTTTTAAAAACCAAGATGGTGCTGAACATCAAACCGTCACTGGACTCATTTTAATTTCTGTAACAGAAAAAAATCCAATAATGAAAATACTTTCAAGAACATAACAAGACATGATGTCACACACTGTGTATAAACAAATGACCAGTCGCACTTTACGTCCTGTCCAGACTCAGGTTGTACTTGTAGTTAAGACTCTGATGGAAGTTAATTAAAAAGTATTTTTAGTGGTTGAATTTCTGAATCAAGACAATTATTAATTAATAACATTTCTGCCAAATGTGAAATGATTTCCTCTCAGCGTTCACGAGTGGAACAGACGGGACATGTGACCTGAAAACACGACACCACACGACACAAAGTCAAATCCTCCATAAAATCACAACGTGAAACAAAGTTGAACAACCTGCTACACAAATCACATCATTAAAAAATCATAAGTCATTTTAAACGTCTGAGTGTTCACAGGATAGTGACTCGTCTTTGTCTTCACACGGCTGCCTGCCTCACTTTGTAAAACACACACACACAGCTCAGTGGCTTCACACACCGTGTGCTAACATGAACACACTGTTCATTGACACACACACACACTCTGACAGATTTGACACCCCCACCCGTCGTTACATGTTTACAGCCCTTCCTCCCTCCATGGGTGCTATCCCCGTCACCGTGGGGTGTGTGAGAAACGGCAAAGTGATAAAAAGCTGCCGTCTCTTCCCAGTAAACTTGGTGTGGTTGTTGTGTGTTGTTGTGCAAATGTTTTGAGAGGAAGTTTGCCGACGGCGGTGCTTGGTGAGGTACAACAGTAGAGGGAGGGGCAGCGGTGGGAGGAGCGGGAACACTGAAGACGTGTCTGTCTGCAGGTCAAAGGTCACGCCTCCCACTTCCTTCACTTTGTCTTAATTGTTGTCACATTTCTCTGAAGTCGTACCTCGCTCCCACAAAACGTTAACAACACAAAACACTGTTGAGGCGCCGAGTTGGTTCTCACATTAAATATCGTTTGTTCATCAAATCTGGAGCGAATGAAATCCACCCTCCTCTGTGGTCCTGTAGGTGGGCGTGTCTTTAATGGCTCCGCCCCCCACACCTCCATATATGATCACCTTGCTCCCAAAGTACAGGTTCTCTTGTGGTTCTAAGAGTCTGTCACAGTAGAACAGGAGGTAGGACCTCCAGCTCCCAGGCTCCTCTGCTGTGGAACCAGCTCCCACTCTGGGTTCTAGAGTCTGACACCCTCCTCAAGGTCAAACCTAAAACGTTCCTCTTGGACGAAGCCCTTAGTTCTGGATCAGGCCCTGAAACATCCCTTAGTTATTCTACTATAGATCTAGACTGCTGGAGAACTCCCATCATGCACTGCTGGAGAACTCCCATCATCATCTCTTCTTTGAATTCTGGTTTCAAACTGGAGGCTTCAAAACAGCAGCTGTGTGTGTGTGTGTGTGTGTGTGTGTGTGTGTGTGAAAGAGAAACTTGTTTGTGTGTAAACGAACTGCCACCTAATAAACATGTGTTCTGTTTCCAGTTTGTATGAAGTGACAGCGCCCTCCTCGGTCGACAGCTGACACTGCATCCACACACACACACACACTTGTACTTCGGTCTTTGTGTACATATACTCACACATGTTGTGTGGTTGGTGTTTGTGAAGCAGCAGCAGATTGTGGGTCCGACTTCTTCAAACAGGAACATGTGGGGAACATCCAGGCGAGGGGCGGAGCCTGTAGAGCAACAGGAGGCGGGACCGGATCCAGAACATGTCCAGAGACACTGACTCAGACACTTGTTCTCACAGACAGGACCTGCAGAACATGTGAGGAACATGTGAGGAACATGTGAGGAACATGTGAGGAACCAAACCAAACTTGAATGATAAAACCATTTTGAAGAGAAAACTAAACACGGTCACATTTCCAGACTCTTCTGCTCTATATAAAGTAGTTATGGTGTTTATATACATTTTATGAGTTTAACCAAAAATGGAACTAATTAGACCAAACCTTTATGGGTTTTGTCAAAATAACAAAAAATGTGTCAAAAATACATTAACAAGTTGATTTAACATCATATTTTATTTGTCATTATTATTATTATTAGAAATAAACCTGTTATGATTGTGTTTGAAAACCATCACAGGATTCATTCAAATGACTTAATGTATAAATAAAAGATTAAACATTAATATTTCATTAACCTTACACACATGGAACCAACATGATACACAATAAGACAACATGAGGGAAAACTTAAATGAAATTAAACCTTCTTTTTTGCCAGAAATCATTTTGTCATTAATTTTCTTCTTTTGAAACGTTTCAGTTCCGCTCTGTGATTGGTCCTCGCCTGTTATTTATAAAGTATATTAACGAGCTGGTAACAAAAGGCATCCTCAGGAGAAACAGCTCGTTCCTCGCGACATATGTTCCACTGCAACACTTTGGAATAAATTACCAAACAGTCTTTATTTAATCATCTCGGAGGCTGACGCCTCTCGGAGCCGTCGGCCACAGAACCCGTCTCTGAACCGCCGCTGCAAAAGGTGACGGGAACATCTGGGGAAAGGTTCTTCTTCCTCCTCTTCATCAATCTATTGTGGAGAAGCATTGGGGTGAGGATGGTGAAGTGATGTGATGCCTTGACTACAAGAAACACAAGTTTTTTAATAATACATTTACAACTTCAGGGAATATGTGTTTTTTATATATATTACCAATCTGAAATCTGTGGAATGTGAGTCAGACTTCTCAACTGGAAACCAGAGGAGGGAACTGAGCTCTAGATGTTCTGATCTGAAGTGAACCACTTTATCATCGTGCTGCGTTTACATGATCAGACACATGATCCATTCTGTGAAGGAGCTGACACAGAGAGTTCTTACATCAACACAATCAAATATAGATATATGTCTGATTCACAGAATCCGTTCAGAGAAACTAACACACACACGTGGGATTGGACAAGAATCTGCTGCACAATGTAACGTGTTCCTCATCTGTTGTGTAGTTGTTGTTTAATCCAGTCGACAATCAGACCGACAAACAGCTTTAAAACCAAGACATGCAGTATCAGCAGGATAGATCATTTATAGATGTTATGATTATACGACACTGAGCAGTTAAATGCAGTTTCATAAACACGATTGATTGTGAATCTTTGACTTGCTTCTACTCATATTGCATCAGAGGAGCTGAATCACGTTTCCACAAAGATTAGACTTTGTGTTGCAGATTTCGAAGCTGGAGAATCTTGTGTTTCCTTCACCTGCTTGTTTTCAGTTTGTTTCAGACGTCAGGTGGAGTCAGAGCCGACGTGAGCTTCCTTCAGGGGAACGAGAAACTAAATGAGGACGAAGGAACTCAGCACAAGATAAAATCAGGAGGTGGCTCTGTCACCTTTTGCAGCAGCACCTCCACCTCGTGGTTCATCAACATATGTCAAAGGAAGTGGAAGATGGAAGCTGACAGCTCGGCTGCAGGCGGCGCCGCTCGTCAATATTTACATAAAGCTCACCGGGGAGACAGCTAGCACGAAGAGCGGGTGTCATTGTCACCTTGATACTCACAATGATGTGTGTGTGTGTGTTTGCCCTCGGGGTTGGAAATTGTGTTTGTTGTAATTCAGAAACGTCTGGATTCACTATGGAGAAAAATGAATTTAGTTTCTCAGCCTTTAATCAGATAAATAAAATGAACAAGATATTAGGAACACTTCAAAGTAAAACCCAGATTCACAAATTACATTCTCCAACATGACCGTCAAAATAAAATATTATTATTATTACTCAAACAGTGGAAATTAAAAAGTTATTATGAACCGATTGAGTTAAGCAGGAGGTCAGAGGATATTTCTGATCAGGATCTAAAACGCTTGTGAGCGTTTGAAGCTGCTGTTGAAGAACCTCTGATGCTGAGACGTGAGAAACCAAACACACAACAGATATCTTAGTTTATTATTAATAACTGATTTTAAAACTTCTGATGAGGTGTGTGTCTGATGTTGAGTTCAGTCTCTGACCAGACGACTTGTTGTTCTCAAAATGAACGTTAACTCTGCGGTTGAAATATTTTTTTGCGACAATTGCTCAGGGAACAATTTGTAATAATTAGAAACTGGATCTAATGAAATTTCATAAGGAAGCTGTTTGTTATAATGATGAATAATAAAAACTACACTTACACAATGTAAACACATCAATATTAACACAACACAGCGGCCTCCTGCTGTCAGAGCCTCATGTGAAGCCGGAGGCCTCTGAACACTTCACAATATTCATGTAGACACATTCATATAAACTCTATGATTCATGTAGACGTATGGACCGATGATCCCGCTGTGCCCCCCCGCTGTGAAGCATTTATCATTTACAAACAATCACACATTTTATATCAATGCACAAAAGCCTGAGGCTCAAACAGGATGGAGACAAACAGGTGAATTTCAAACAACACAAAAGATGCAACAAATGTGAAATGTGTGTCTCTTCACTCACATCTGTCGGGGGGGGGGGGGGGGATTTACACTGGAGAGTCAAACGTTCATCTGAAACCAAGTGAGCAAAGAAGCCAATCAGGGTCACACACACACACACACACACATACACACACACACACACATACACGCACACACACACACACACACACACACACACGCGCGCACACACACACACGTACACACAAACACACACACACACACACACACAAACACACAAACAGAGGGAAGTGCCTTTGGTGCCATGCAGAGACGTTACCATGGTGACCAGACGGCTCTGCGTGGTTATCCTCTGATACACCTCGTTGTCATGGTAACAATAATCATCTTCATAAAACACACTCGGGCGTCGACCGACACGTCAGAGGCTAACGAGCTAGCTCCTGTAGGGGCGTGGCCAAGCTCCAGTGGAGGCAGCAAGTAGAAACGCAGCTGTCATTGTGGGAGGAGCCAGTGACCCTCACTCACGTCACTTAGATCGTTTAGTTTGGTCCATGTCCCACCTGCTAACACTGCAGCCAGCCACCAGGGGGCGCTGCAGGCGATGTGGCAAAACACACACACGCACACACACGCACATGTTGTTTGTCTATGTACACATATTACAGCATGTTTGCATGATTCTGCATGTTGTCGTTCTTGCCAGCGTCTTTGTGTTTGCACGCTGATTATCCACCTCTGTGCCCACAAAGCCCATGTTGTTTGTGTGTGTGTGTGTGTGTGTGTGTGTGTGTGTGTGTGTGTGTGTGTGTGTCTGTGCGTGTGTGCGTGTGCGCATGAGGGACTTCAGTCCACGGCCCAACACACACAGTAATAGAGCCCGCTGGGACACAAGCAGGTCTACAGTTGCTAGCTGTAAATTGACCTGTGTGTGAGTTTGTGTGTGTGTGTGTGTGTGTGTGTGTGTGTTGAGGGGGGGGGGGGACCACAGAGGGCGATAATAACTTTCCCACAGGCCCTTATCGCGTCGCACGCACACACACACACACACACCTTTATACTCAGCTGCAGTAATAATTAAAGCTCTCACTCTTCCTCAGGTGGGGGGGGGGGGGGGGGGGGGGGCACTGACGTAATGAGGAAACAGTCAAAGAATCAAACTGAGCTTTGATTCAGAGCGACTGGACGATCCTGCAAAAATGTGAACGTTGACTTCCTTTGTTCTACGAAGTGTTTCTCATTTGACCTTTGACCTCTGACAATGTCAACGATGACACGTTACTCAAAACCACATATGGCCCTCTAGTGGCCACAGAAGTCACTGACTGTAATTAAAGATGGACGTCAAGACAGCTCCTAAAAGTGAAGCCAAAGTGCCACCGGCATGTTCCATGTTGAGCTGCCGGTTAACTTCACCTCTGCCACAAGGGGGCGCGACGCACATTCAGCGATATCGGCCGCTGTCAACATCCATGACAGGCTCCTCCCACAGCACTGTGACAAATTAGCTTCTGTCCATTATTTGATGGTTTGGAAAAAAACTGTTGATTCTGAGAATGTAAAACATGACTTTTATTTTGAAAAGGTTTTCATCCTGCTGCAGGACTCTGAGTCGTTTTCAGATGTTTACATTTTGATTAACATTTAAAAACAATAGAGAAAAAAACTCCAGTGAGCAACTGAAGAACTGAAACTTCATCTGAAACTGTGTGTGTGTGTGTGTGTGTGTGTGTGGCTGTATGTGTGTGTGTGCGTGTGTGTGTGTGTGTGTGTGTGTGTTTAATTGCAGCACCTCTCCTCGGTCCACGTCTGCAGCTTGTTGTTTAATTGGAGCTGGAGGCTCAGCTCGTTAACTCTGTTCTCATCTGCCTCCAAAACAACATCAGGCCAATTACTGCTGCTCGCTCGCCCCCCCCCCCCTTTCTCTCTCCTCGTCTTATGTGCTTCACTGACATAACCATAACTAAGTATTCAGTGTTTCCGAATCAGCTCAGGTTTGCTTGATAATTTGTGAGAGAGTGAAGTGAAAATTTCAATAAGTAATAATTCATGAATAAACATATTTATAACTCAATTTAAAAACCTGAAACTATTTGAGTGTTAAATCCTACTTATGACAGATAATGTTAAATTTAAATTTCAACTTTAAAAAGGTCAGAACTCTGTTTCAAAGTTTTTATTATTTTAATCACAATATTAAAATCACATCACTCGGCTGCAGTTGAATAAACACTTTTACAGACAAAATCATTTTGGCTTCATCACATCAAACAGACAAATGTTCATATATGTTGGATTATTTCATATGTGAACAGACTTTATGTGATTAAACATGAATCATGTCTCATGTGTGAGTTTTAATAAAGTTTGTTGAATGTGAACAATGATCAGCTGTTATTGATAAATGTGTTTTTATGTGGATCTTCATCAGTTTGCTCGACTTCATGGATCCACACAAAATCTAAATGATAGAAAACATTTTCCATAAAAGTAAAAAACAAACCAAAGATAAAGATCAGAAAATAATCAAATATTTTTACACACGTGGAAAAGTCGACAGGAGAAATAAAAATGAGTGAGAAGTAAAAGAAGAAATAAACAAATCTTTAGAATAACGAGTTTAACTTTTAAATTCAGCAGATTTCTCTTGAAGAAATAAACATGATGAATAAAATCTTTATCTCTAACTGCTCTGATCCAGAGTCACAGAGACTTTCACAGGTAACAGCTTCACTGAGTGATGATCATCTTCAATGTTAAAGAATGGAAACATCTTCTGAGTGAAAGTGTGTGTGAACGTGTGAATGTGTTTGTTAGTATCAGGATCAGAGAACGACAGTTCTCCTCTGTTCCAGTCCAGTTTCACTCTGATCCTCTGGATCTTCTGCACAGAGAGAACAGATGATCCTGATGGTGACACTGCTTTGTATTTACCTTCATAGAACCCTATTCTCCATGTTCCAGACAGATCTTTTCCCTTCCTCTGGACAGGCTCTGCTGACACACCCAGTGACCAGCGTGTGTACTGTCTCCAACCAGGACGTCCCAGCTGTGAGTCCCTGAGTTAAAACCCTCAGATCCCAGGACTGAGGAGTATTGATCAAACCTCTCTGGATTGTCAGGAAGCTTCTGTTTCTCTCCTCGTCTCAAACTGGTCAGATCTTCAGACAGGACGAGTCCTGGATGAGCAGAGTTTGGGTCCAGAACCACAGGACTGTAGGAGACCACGTCCTTCATCTTGTTCCAGATGTTGAAGCTCAGGTTGCCCAGATGTTTGGCCTCGTCTATCAGAGCCCCTGAGGCCAGCCGTGGATCATCCAGCAGGGGGCGCTGCTGGACTCGTTCCACTGCAGCCTTGTAGTTGAGCAGGAACGAGACGTCTTCAGCTCTCAGCTCGTCCTCTGTGGTTCTGATGGTGTCTGAAAGAGACGTTATGTCTCTGCTCAGAGACTCAATCTTCTCCTTCATCATCCGACTCTTCTGCTCCTCTTCCTCCCTCAGTGCAGCCATCCTGGCCTCCTCTTCCTCCTCCAGAAACTGATGAAGCTTTTTAAACTGCTCCTTGATCTGCGTCTCTGTGAGTCCGGCCTGGACCTTAATGTGTTTTGCTGTTTGTTCAAACTTTACTTTAACACGTTCAAAACTCTGTAACTTCTTCTTCAAGGGCTCCAGAGTTTCCTGAAGCTGCTTCTTGTGTTGTGGTGCAGCTTCATCGATGGGTCTGAATCTGTGGCCGGTGTGTTTCTCTGAATCTCTGCAGACGAGACACACTGGCTGCTGATGGTCCATTGTTAATAATGAATCTTATAATTGTTCTGAACTCTAACTTCTGGTATTAAACCATTATTCCCTTAGAGTCATTCACATCATTCATATATTTCATGCAGCTGTCTGATAAGTTCTGGAGGTCGGACAGAGTGACTTTGTTTTGTCTCGTTGTTTTGGTTTCGAGGATCCTAATGTTTACATCAACAGGACATTGTTTGGATATAGC